>NC_053028.1:637533489-637667578 GCF_003073215.2 Triticum urartu | reverse complement strand
CGTCCGCCAAGGCCGTGGCCTGGTCGCGGGTATGGGAGCACCATGGCCGCCGCCTCACATGCTCGATCTGGAGCTTAGTTCGCCAGGTGAGTGAAGGGGGAGGGGGTCGTCGACGGTGGGGGTGGGGGCAGGGGTAGCTTAGTTCGTCAGGTGAGTAACATCCGGGCCAAACCCACAGCTACATCCCCTCGGTGTAGACCCGACGCGTTCGTTTCCCCACTCCAGGTGCCGGCGGCAGTGCCGTCCCTGAGGGGGGCCACGTCCTGGAGACGTGTGCCGCCTCTTCGGGCATGCCACAACACCACCCCACATCTATGAGGGGCCGGTGCGACACTCTGGTGGCATTGCTACCCCCTTGGGCCCCCGTCCCGCCTGACCCTGGAGCAGTTGACCACGAGATCTAGCCCTTTGACTTCCCACGGACGGGCTTTGACCAGTGGACCTCTCCACCCGGTTGTGTCTGGTCAGCACAGAGGGACACCTGGGGCAACATCCGGGCCAAACCCACAGCTACATCCCCTCCGTGTAGACCCGACACGTTTGTTTTCCCCCTCCAGGTGCCAGTGGCGGCACCGTCCGTGAGGGAGGCCACGCTCCGGAGACGCGTGCCGCCTCTTCGGACATGCCACAACACCACCCCACATGTATGAGGGGCCGGTGCGACGCTCCGGTGGCATTGCTACCCCCAGCCCCCCCGTCCCGCCTAACCCTGGAGTGGTTGACCATGAGATCTAGCCATTTGACTTTCCACGGACGGGCTTTGACCAGTAGACCTGTCCACCAGGTTGTGTTAGGTCAGCACAGAGGGACACCTGGGAGCAACATCCGGTCCAAACCCCTAGCTACATCCCCTCCGTGTAGACCTGACGCATCTGTTTCCCCCCTCCAGGTGCCGGCGGCGGTGTCGTCCATGAGGGAGGCCATGCCCCGGAGACGCGTGCCACCTCTTCGGACATGCCACAACACCACCCCGCATGTATGAGGGGCCGGTGCGATGCTCCGGTGGCATTGCTACCCCCCCAGGGCCCTGTCCCGCCTAACCCTCGAGCGGTTGACCATGAGATCTAGCCCTTTGACTTCCCATGGACGGGCTTTGACCAGTGGACCTCTGCACCCGGTTGTGTCTGGTCAGCACAGAGGGACACCTAGGAGCAACATCCGGGCCAAACCCACAGCTACATCCCCTCCGTGTAGACCCGACGCATCCGTTTCCCCCCTCCAGGTGCCGGCGACGGAGCCGTCCGTGAGGGGGGCCACGTCCTGGAGATGCGTGCCGCCTCTTCGAACATGCCACAACACCACCCCGCATGTATGATGGGCCGGTGTGACGCTCTGGTGGCATTGCTACCCCCCTAGGCACCCCGTCCTGCCTAACCCTGGAGCGGTTGACCACGAGATCTAGCCCTTTGACTTTCCATGGACGGGCTTTGACCAGTGGACCTCTCCACCCGGTTGTGTGTGGTCAGCACAGAGGGACACCCGGGAGCAACATCCGGGCCAAACCCACAGCTACATCCCCTACATGTAGACCCGACGCGTTCGTTTCTCCCCTCCAGGTGCCGGCGGCGGCACCGTCCGTGAGCTGGGAGGCCACGCCCTGGAGAAGCGTGCCGGGCGTTTTGCAACCGCCACAACACTTTCAGACTTGTGAGAAGCCGCGTACGCAAGATTGGCGGTATGCTAGCCCACGGAGGTCGCCGGCCACAGTCGTAGACATGCGAAGGGCAATCCGCGTAGAGGGAAGTGTTCGGATACTTCTCCATCACCAAAAGTTATGAAAAATTACCATCATTCCTATAGCACATGTGCCCATGTCATGTAAAAAACTCATGATTTTATCACAATCCGAGTATTTAATAATATTCACGCCGCACCGTTACCGCAGAACTTCTACTACTGTGTCAACGCCGTCCGTGAGGGGGCCACACCTCGGAGACGCGTGGCGCCTCTTCGGACATGCCACAACACCACCCCGCATGTATGAGGGGCCGGTGCGATGCTTCGGTGGCATTGCTACCCGCAGGGCCCCCGTCCCGCCTAACCCTGGAGCGGTTGACCATGAGATCTAGCCCGTTGACTTCCCACGGACGGGCTTTGACCAGTGGACCTCTGCACCCTGTTGTGTCTGGTCAGCACAGAGGGACACCTGGGAGCAACATCCGGGCCAAACCCACAGCTACATCGCCTCCGTGTAGACCCGACGCATCCGTTTCCCCCCTCCAGGTGCCGGCGGCGGCGCCGTCCGTGAGGGGGGCCACGTCCTGGAGACGCGTGCCGCCTCTTCGGACATGCCACAACACCACCCCGCATGTATGAGGGGCCGGTGCGACGCTTTGGTGGCATTGCTACCCCCTAGGGCCCCTGTCCCGCCTAACCCTGGAGCGGTTGACCACGAGATCTAGCCCTTTGACTTCCCACGGACGGGCTTTGATCAGTGGACCTCTCCACCCGGTTGTGTCTGGTCAGCACAGAGGGACACCTAGGAGCAACATCCGGGCCAAACCCACAGCTACATCCCTTCCGTGTAGACCCGACGTGTTCGTTTCCCCCCTCCATGTGCTGGCGGCGGCACCGTTCGTGAGGGGGGCCACGTCTTGCAGACGCATGCCGCCTCTTGGACATGCCACAACACCACCCCGCATGTATGAGGGGCCGGTGCGACGCTCCGGTGGCATTGCTACCCCCCTAGGACCCCAGTCCCGCCTAACCCTCAAGCGGTTGACCATGAGATCTAGCCCTTTGACTTCCCACGGATGGGCTTTGACCAGTGGACCTCTCCACCCGGTTATGTCTGGTCAGCACAGAGGGACACCTGGGAGCAACATCCAGGCCAAAACCACAGCTACATCCCCTCTCTGTGTAGACCCGACGCGTCTGTTTCCCCCCTCCAGGTGCCGGCGGCGGCGCCGTCCGTGAGGGGGCCCACACCCCGGAGACGCATGTCGCCTCTTCGGACATGCCACAACACCACTCGTTTGTGGTAGGTCATCCTATAGAAACACTTGGGAGCAACGTCCCCTTCGTATAGACCCGGTGCGGCTGTTTTCGCCCTCCAGATGCCGGCGTCGGCGCCATCCGTGAGGGGGGCACACCGCGGACGTGAGGGGGTCACACTCCAGAGACGGGTGCCGGGCGTTTGCAACCGCCACAAAACTTATGTCGGCATATCTGTTTTTGATTTTAATAAAATATAAAGACCTATATTCAAAAGAACATGACGACACATTATTAACGTGCTCGAAAAAATACAAACTATATATATATTCATAATCTATGGAAAAAATACAAACCACATATATATTCACATAATACATAAAAAGCATAAAAACATATGTAAAAAAATTTGTAAAAAAAACTATGCCGGCATAGAGACGACAGGGTTTAGGTGCGCTGCGAGCCGCGGATCGCTGACGTGGCGGCTATGCCGCCGGCCGCCGTCAGCATAGCTACGCCGCGGATCGGTGACGTGGCGTGCAGAGATATGCCGACGGCCGCCCGTCCCGACCGTTGGCATAGTTTTGATGGCGTTAGCCGCTGGTCACGGGCGGGGTCGCTGGGCCCATCTGTATGCCAACGGCTACTGTCGGCGTGTCGGCAGCTTTACCGACGGCCGTTCTGTACCAACGGCTGCCGTCGGCGTAGGTCAGGGTAGCCCAACGGCCAGGACTAGGCTGTCGGCATAGCTCCAAATAGGCCGACGGCAGCCGTCGGCATAGTTTTGGCTGTCGGGTTAGGACCGTTTTCTGGTAGTGCATTAGCCCATAACATGCAACAAGCAGTACACACGTACTTACGTATGTATGAACTTGCATGACAAATTTTTTTTGGGTCAAGTCTATTTTCTCAGAGGAGCATTCGATCAGTTCCAACTGAAAAATAGAAGCCAACCAAATATGTAGGCTTGGTCTAAACATAACAGAAATTGACCTGATACATAGTAGAACAAAGACGAAAACAAAGGAACAAAAATAAAATAAAGAAAACAAGAATAAAGTTTTCTAAGAAATAATGAATTTAGAATCTCAACCGGTTAATAATTTTTCATTGACAAGAGGGTGCACTTGCATAATAGCCAGCGGCGATCCGCCTGAATGGTGCGTGCTTCAGAAGTACGTCTTCCTCTCTTGAGAGCACAAGCTAGCTAACTATAGTTGTATATTTTGTAATACACATTGAACACTTTCCAGTATACGATGGATATTTTTGTACTAATACACACTGGACATTCTGTTAATTTATGGTGAACGTTTTTAATATACATTATAGTTTTTACAACACATACTCAACATTTTTCTAAAAAATATACGTTTTAGTTTTTAGTAGGATTTTAAATATCTGGTGTCTGGCGTTTTTCCCTTTTGAGAGTTAAAAAGAGCAAATAAAAAATCTAAGAGGGAAAAAATAATTCAAAACCGCTCAAGGGCAGAGTCGGGCGACCTATGTTCGTTGTCTTCAGGCGGAGGCTACCTTATTTCAAGCCCTTGGGCATCCAATAGGAACTCTCAATTTGTGCGAAGGGGTGGTGGAAAGAAAGGTCGAATGGAAACCTTACGTTTTCTAAGTAGTATATAGAGATTTACTGATAATTTTGCATCATAGAAGAAAGTGTTTTACCTGACCAGTGCAAGTGTTTCTCTTCCAAGTGATACAAGATGTTTCACTAGTTCTGCATTGGCATGTGAGCATATGATTCAATCTTAGGATGAGATGGCTGTCCTCAGAAAAATGTAGTATGTAGTTGTTTTCTTAAACCGAACATTGTCACCACAGATGAGTAGATCCAGTCCAGTTATGTATCTAATGAGAGTTTAGAGATAAATATATATTTGTTCATACATTCAATTAAAGCTGTTAACTAGCAGTATGGTACTGCTCGCAGTAAGCGATACATAGCAGTCACGGTGTCATGCGCGCCTCTCCTTCGCATCCATCCTAAGGTCCAGCACTAGTTGACATCCAGCTCGGAGCTGTCTGCCCCTGTTCAGTGTAGAAGCAAACTATGCCATAACCGCACAGAGCATTGTGGAGGAGGCGCAACCAGCCGCCACGAGCAGAGCAGCTGCATTGGCCGCGACCCATCCGCGGCCCACGGAAATGCCCCCAGGCAGCTAGACACTGACGAGCGACCCAGGTAACAAGCACAAACTCGCATGTCGACTCAAGCAGCGCACAGGAAATTTTCTTTCCTTCTCCAAAGTTTACTTCACAACATCATCTCGGTACCAGTTGTACCGCTGCAGCAGCCTAAAATTTCACTGACTAATGCCTACATTTTTCTTTCGAAAAGAGTAAAAGACTAATGCATACTTAATTGTATGGCTTAGACTTAAAAGAAAAATTAGCCCGCCCTGCTTATTTGTTGTAGCAACCCAGAGACAACCCTCCATGACTCCATACCACAATCTTGTGCGAGAGTATGACCAACTAAATTAGCTTCTCTCAGACTGAAAGAGTAGATAATAATAAAAAAGGAGCACGTCTGTAGATATGTGTCGCCAAAAATCCTTCACTATTAAGCGTATTCAGTACTTCTCTGCAGTGCAATCCAATATAATCATTATCTTGTGGCATCCCAGTTGATTTGCCAGATGAAACAGATTCAAATCAGCCCGCCCCTTAGTGATGTGGAACTTCCTTTATAGATCTGACAGCTATTTTCTGTCGGGCAAATAGCTCCCATGCGCCGTCGTTGGTGTGAATTGTCTCTCATGCGACGTCGTTGGTTGTAATAGCTCTCATGCGACTTCTGTGTTGGAAAAAATAGCTCCCACGCGACACTGCTGCCTAATCCAAAGACACATGTTTAAAACTCGAATCAAGTGAGCGGGACACACAGCGTGGGACCCACTAACTTATCCAACTCAGCATTGGTCAGATGAACGAGACCCACAGCGTGGGACCCACTAACTTATCCAGGTCAGCATTGGTACAAGAGGACACCGAGCCTTGCCCCGAGCCGTGCAGCACCCGAGCCCATCCTCCCCCCTCCCCCCTCCCCGACCGTTGTTGTTCTTCTTCTCCGGCGACGACGCGCAGCAACGCCGTTCCGGGCCGCGACCTAGCAATGTCGAGCTCCGCTTCAGCCTCCCGCCGCTCATGGCCGTGCTATGGCGCAGTGCCCATGACAAGGTGCCCTGCATGCCCACGTATCGCACCCCTGAAGCGGCTAGTCACAACGACCGACAAGAATGACAACCTTGGGCGGGAATTCGTGAAATGTGAGAGCAAACTAGAGCAGGGAAAGGTGAGATTTTACTTCTCAATATGCCAATTTTGGTTTTTGTCTCCCAATTTCATATTTGCCCAATTTTTCATCGGATTTGGGATTTAGGGTTCATCTTTCCAATTTCAGAAATTGAAGCAATGCACCCATTTTGAGTGGCTAGATGAGTACATAGAGCGGATTCAACTGGAGGGTGCATCAGGGGAGCTCGATTTACCGTTGGAGGCAGATAAGTTGGGCAAGTTTGGATCGGGCGCGTCTGGATCTGGGGCCCCTGGATCTGCCCATTCCATTGGGGCTACTGTGGGGGATGCAGGAGTGACGGCAGAGCTGAAGAAGCTGAACAAGTAGATGAAGGAACTCATCGAATTGCAGAACCATGGCAATTTGATGGGGCTGATGGCCAGACTTTTTTATGTTTGTGTAATTGCTCTCGCATTTGTTTATGTGATGATAATTAGTCGTAAGTGAATAGATTGGGCATCATTTGTAATCGTAATGATATGTATATTTGAATAAAAGTGTTGTGCTGTACGAATTCGGCATGTCTTCTCCACTCTGTTTCGGCCCCGTTTTTTCAGTTCTTCAGTTCGTCATCAGTTTCAGTGGTAGAGGGAGAAAAGGAAAAAAAAGGTTCGTCCACAGTTGCCCGAAAAGGCAGGCCCATATAGAAGTTAGGCAGGGCCGAATAGAACATATCCAGGCCCATTGATAAAAGAAGTGTAGCTAGTGCAAAAAAAAGTGCACACGGTCATTGACATCGATATATCTTTTCGGCTTTAGTTTATTTCACAAATTTTAAGTTTCCTGCAGTCACCTTTTTTGAGATAACTCATCTGATAATTATTTGAGCTATTTTTATGCATAAGCTATCGTGTCCGATGGTAGGGTCCCGTGTTGTTTCGGCTAAAACAAAAGGTTGGTTCTAGTTAGCAGTCTAACTTGCAGTCTTTGTGAACCAAAAAAGTTGCAATTGTTTGGTTCTAGTTTATCTCAACAAAGCACCATTTTTAATTTTTTTTGATTTGTGCTATGGTGTTTTCAAAGTTTTTACTCGTGTGTTTCAACCGAAAAAGGTTGTGCCCCTCTCAAAAAAAGAAGACATCTAGTGTGCCCCTAGTAGCATCTCCTTAAAACATAGAGGGGCATCCCCTTACAACATATAGTGCATAAAACATAAAAGGAAGATAATTAACTAGACACGTGCTAACAACAACTTATATGATTGAATCATGTTTTAGTGCATTTTTTAGTACACATGGCCACATAAATAAAATGCAATGGAGAAACTTTAGGCCCGAAAAAACATTAATAGATAGCACGATAGAGGGGCATCGGGTGCCCTAGTAGCATAGATAGATAGAACATATAGAGGGGCACCCCCTTACAACATATAGTTCACAAAACATGAAAGGAAAATAATTAAAACTAGATAGATAGAAGACACGGGCACACACGCCCGAACCAACACAAACACAAGCTAGATAGATAGAAAGACTCGCACTCGAACAACTCCTTGGCCCCTCCTCCTTAGCCGACGCCCCTCGCTCGTCGTTCTCCGGCATCTGGTAGGGGAGGGTGTGCATGCCGTTGGGGTCAGGGAAGATGTGGTGGAAGTTGGTGAAGATGTTGTAGGTCGTGAATGTGATAAACTCGCATCCACACCAGAACACCTCGCCGAGGAGGTGGTGAGCGTCGTAGGGGTTGGTGAAGGTGACTGAGGGAGTCCTGGATTAGGGGGTGTTCGGGTAGCCGGACTATACCTTCAGCCGGACTCCAGGACTATGAAGATACAAGATTGAAGACTTCGTCCCGTGTATGGATGGGACTTTCCTTGGCGTGGAAGGCAAGCTTGGCGATGCGGATATTCAAGATCTCCTACCATCGTAACCGACTTTGTGTAACCCTAACCCTCTCCGGTGTCTATATAAACCGGAGGGTTTTAGTCCGTAGGACAACTTCATCATACAACAATCATACCATAGGCTAGCTTCTAGGGTTTAGCCTCCTTGATCTTGTGGTAGATCTACTCTTGTACTACCCATATCATCAATATTAATCAAGCAGGACGTAGGGTTTTACCTCCATCAAGAGGGCCCGAACCTGGGTAAAACATCGTGTTCCTTGCCTCCTGTTACCATCCGGTCTAGACACACAGTTCGGGACCCCCTACCCGAGATCCGCCGGTTTTGACACCGACATTGGTGCTTTCATTGAGAGTTTCTCCGCGTCGCCTTTAGGCCCGATGGCTCCTTCGATCATCAACAATGATGCAGTCCAGGGTGAGACTTTTCTTCCCGGACAGATCTTCGTCTTCAGCGGCTTCGCACTGCGGGCCAAGTCGCTTGGCCACCTTGAGCAGATCGAAAGCTATGCCCCTGGCCATCAGGTCAGGTTTGGAAGCCTAAACTACATGGCTGACATCTGCGGGGACTTGATCTTCGACGGATTTGAGCCACAGCCAAGTGCGCCGCACTGTGTCGATGGGCATGATATAGCTCTGCCGCCGAACGGCGCCTTGGAGGCCGCACACGCATCGATTCTGACCATTGATTCGGAACCTACTGCGCCGATCGAGGATCAGCGGTTGGACGCTGCCTCAGGGGCTGTGATCTCAGAGGCGATCGAGCCGAGCTCCAGCCCCGCACTCCGCATGGCCCGTGACTCTGAGGAGCTGGATTCCTTTCCGAACTCTGAGCCCCCCGCGCCCCTGCCGATCGAATCCGATTGGGCGTCGATAATGGAGTTCACCGCCATAGACATCTTTCAGCACTCGCCCTTCGGCGACATCCTGAATTCGCTAAAGTCCCTCTCTTTATCAGGAGAGCCCTGGCCGGACTACGGTCAGCAAGGATGGGATTCGGATGATGAAGAAATTCAAAACCCACCCACCACCCACTTCGTAGCCACTGTCGACGACTTAACCGACATGCTCGACTTCGACTCCTAAGACATCGACGGTATGGACGACGATGCAGGAGACAACCAAGAACCAATGCCTATAGGGCATTGGACAGCCACCTCATCTCACGATGTGTACATGGTGGATACCCCTAAAGGAAGCAACAACGAGGAAAACGGGGATGGAAAGAGGGATCGATCTCTCAAAAAACAATCAAAGCGTCGGCGTAAACGCCGACCCAAGCCCCGCCTCGATAAAGACCCAGCCATAGAGCAGGATGAGCCGGTAGACGACGAGCATGCCTTAGAGCAACCGTCCCAACAGGACAACCCGGATAGAGAAACCGAACATCCCTCCCCCGGCGAAAATGGCATTCCGGACGACCCTACGCCGGACAAGCCCATGAAGCAGAAGAACCTCCACAAACGGCTCGTTGCAACCGCACGCAGCCTGAAAAAGCAGAAGCGGAAGCTAAAAACTGCGGAAGATGCACTCAGGATAAGATGGAGTAAAGTAATCAATACCGTAGACAAATACGGCGACAGTCGCCACACTAAAAGCTATCCGAAGAGAAAGCTACTGCCTGAATTCGACGAGGAGGCCTTAGAGCCCTCGCATTCCAAAAGTGAGAAAGCCACACGGTTTAATAGATGACCCCATGGCCAGCATAAAGCGGCAAGCAGCGCCGCACTTAAGCCGGCACGCGACCCACTTAAGGATTCGCATCATGGCCCAGCCAGGTCCATTTACGGGCCAAGAAAGCAAGCTCTTGTAAGCAATGCAGTAAAGCCATTATCAGAATCCGGCACACCCAAATACAGGGGTGCCGCACACCCCCTATGTTTCACCGATGAGGTCTTGGATTATGAATTTCCAGCGGGATTCAAACCCGTAAACATAGAGGCATATGATGGAACAACAGACCCTGGAGTCTGGATCGAGGATTATATCCTCCACATACATATGGCTAGAGGAGATGACCTCCACGCCATAAAATACTTACCCCTCAAGCTTAAAGGGCCAGCCCGGCATTGGCTCAAAAGCCTTCCTGAAAACACAATCGGAAGTTGGGAAGAGCTCGAGGACGCTTTCCGAGCAACATTTCAAGGGACCTATGTCCGCCCTCCGGATGCAGACAATCTTAGTCACATAACTCAACAGCCCAGAGAGTCAGCTCGGCAATTCTGGAATAGATTTCTTACTAAAAAGAATCAGATATTCGACTGTCCGGACGCTGAAGCCTTAGCGGCTTTTAGGCATAATGTCCGAGACGAATGGCTCGCCAGACACCTCGGCCAAGAAAAGCCAAGAACAATGGCCGCACTAACAAGCCTCATGACCCGCTTTTGCGCAGGAGAGGACAGCTGGTTGGCAAGATGCAGCACCAGTGACCCAAGTACATCCGAAACTAGGGATGGAAACGGAAAACCGCAACGCAATAAGGACCGTCGCCGGACTAAGGAAAAAAGTCCGAAGAGCACGGAAGTCAATGCCGGATTCAAAAGCTCACGACAGAATCAGAAAAAACCGCACCTCCAAGATAACAGGGACGACCTATCCAACCTAAACAAAATCTTGGATAGGATATGTCAAATACACAGCACTCCCGGAAAGCCTGCTAACCATACCCACAGAGATTGTTGGGTTTTCAAACAATCCGGCAGACTCAACGCCAAACACAAGGGGCTCGACACACCAAGCGAAGACGAGGACGGACCCCAAAAGCAGAGTACCAGGAAACAAAAGAATTTCCCACAAGAAGTAAAAATAGTAAACTTACTCCACATAACAAAACATGTGGCGCCCATAAAGGTACGCGCCCCACGGCCTATCCCAAAGGAATCCCGCCACTGGTTGTCAAAACCAATCATCTTCGATCATCTGGATTATTCTAGAAATGCCAGGAACCCAGGCTGGACTGCCCTGGTACTCGATCCAATAATTGGCGGACTCCAGTTTTCAAATGTCCTTATGGACGGTGGCAGCGGACTCAACCTGATATATCAGGACTCAATCCGCCACATGGGGATCGACCCAAAAATAATTCGCCACAGCAAAACCTCCTTTCAAGGAGTAACGCCAGGTCCGGACACCCATTGCATGAGTTTTCTCCGGCTCAAGGTTATTTTCGGCTCTGCCGATAACTTCCGTCGCGAAAAGCTGACTTTCCACATCGTCCCATTCTCAAGTCGCTATCAAGCACTACTGGGACGCGAAGCTTTCGCCCGCTTTAACGCAATACCGCATTATGCATCTCTTACGCTTAAGATGCCCGGTCCACGCGGCATCATCTCCTTAAAGGGGAAGCAGTGAGAACACCTCCCCCAAGCGGAGGATTGTGCGGCCGCTTTAACAGCCCCACAATACACTGGCTTCACCAGCCAAAACATCGGAACATGTCATTAAGACCACGGACACGGATAGACGAGTCCGGCACAAAAGTATCGTTGATAAAGGCTTAGCGGCCATATCCCCCTGCACTAGGGGCTTCACACGTATAAAATAAGAGACAATAAAGCTCAATTTTTCATATTTTACTTTACACTTTGTTTATTTCATATAACTTTTTTTCGGCACGCCCCTTCTTCAACTTAGTTGCTCTCTTTTTACATATGAACGTCGTGCTGCGCCCGTCCAGGATACGGCACAACGGAGACACAGGCGCAGACGTGCAGTAGGGACCCGTTCCAAGGATTCTTTTCAGATTAAGACCCTGCGTAAACCTTTTTACTGTCTCTTGTTGATACACATCCCCTGGTTCTATGACCAAGGAGGAGGCTGGCGTCTTGGCATGTGGCCACGTCAGAATTCTTGCGCGTACCTGGACACTAGGGGCTTATACCTCAGAGCGTTACCTCGCCCGCTCTCATAAAGACCGAATACCTTAGGGAGTGTTCGGCGTCGCGAGTTTGGCCTTATATGCACCAGCTCCGAGTCATGATTTTGGTCAAATGTTGGGTTGCCCGGCTCCTGTGTTCGGCCGCCTTACGTTCCGCTCTATTGGCTAAGGCGGCACCAGGAGAACTACTGCGATTGTGCCCTGGTTCGGCCAGGCGAGCACCTCAGTAGAGAAAGCCGAAAACCGACTGTCATGATATGGCGTGAGACTGGTCAACCACTCGATGACTCTCCGGAATCTGTAGGATTCCTCCGCATTAACGAAGGGCCGTTTCCCGGCCAGGCACATATGCGCCCCGAATTTGGGCGAGCGCAGTCGCCACCAGGGGCTACCTAAATAGTCCCATTGTCAAGCTCCTATGGCTAAGAGAAAGTGTTAAAGCATTATAGTCTGGTTGCCTAGCTCGCTGCGCTATCACCTCCTTTGTAGGACCAAGACGTTGGATTAAGTGTGAAAATGCGCCTTCTGCGAGCACCCCCGCACTATGTGCGTGGGGGCTGAAGCCAACGACTGCAATCTTTCAGATTTTGTATCTATATCTTAAAACGGCCGCACAGGAGGTGTTCCAAATACTTGAAGGCACAAGTATAAAAGGCTACTACAATTCATCAAATATTGCTTTATAATTATATATGCTATCAGAACATAGCATCCTTCGAGCACTGTGTCTCTATTACACGAGCGCCTTCAAGGACTTCCTGAAAATAGTGCTCGGAGGGTACTCGGCTTTTGTCCGAATCTCGGGATGCAACAACGGTGGTCTCCATCTCTGCCCAGTATGTCTTGACACGGGCAAGAGCCATCCGTGCGCCCTCTATGCATGCTGACCTCTTTATCGCATTGATACGTGGCACCGCGTCAAGGAATTGCTGCACCAAGCTGAAATAACTCTTCGGCTCCGATCTCCCCGGCCACAGATGACCCATGACGTACTTCATGGCGAGTCCGGACAATCTATTCAGTTCGGCCCATTGAGCCAGACGATCGTCCACTGTCAGTGGACGCTCTGGATTCTGGAACTGCGACCAGAAAAGCCTTTCCACTTCGCGATCTTCTTGATCTCAAAAGTATTCGGTCGCATTAGCAGCACTCACTGCCAAATCCAGATAGGTGTCCTCCGCACTCCACATCCGGTCCAACGGAGCAAACTTCGGATCGCAAAACTTCCTCCGCAGCATAAAGGGCTTTCCAGCCGCAATCTGTCCGGCCTGACGCAGCTCCTCCTTCGCAGCTCTCATCGCAGAGCGAGCATCCTTGGCATCAGCAATGGCCTTCTCTAAGTCCGTTTGTCTCGCCCGGTCTTCTTTCTCAAGAAACTTGCAACGGTCAGCAACACTTTTTAACTTCACGGCCATCACGGCCATCTCCTTCTTGCTTCGACAGTGAGCAGCCTGTTCGGCTCTCAGCTCTTAAAGGGCCTTCTCGGCAGCCGCATCACTTTTCCTGGCTTGTTCCTTAGCTCGGGCAAGTTCCGCCCGAAGACTCTCCACGGCGGCCGCACCATCTGCGTCAAGCACACACATTGTAAGATACTGGCATAAAGCTCCTCTTACCAGATGCCGCCCGAGGAATTGCAAACCTTGAGCCTCATCAAGCTGCTCGTTGACGAGCGCGATGTCGGCATCTGCCATGTCAAGTTGCCGCTTTAGTTCGGCAAAATCATCAGTTCGGCTCGATTCTGGACACTTCGCCACCTTTATACAAAGGCGACACTTTAGACCTGAGATTATGATCCTCTGCGCGCCGCCAATTTTGACAATGCACAGAGTCTTGGGGGCTACTATCTACACAGGGCGCATCTTGTTTATGCGCAACCGACAAAGAAGTACATTATCAAACGTACCTCAAAACCCGTCAGCAAACTTCTGACGGCCTCATGCAATCCACTTTCCGTGGACGAAATCCTTCCAATCACCGTACCCATCAATGCACGGCGCTCCTCTGAGATAGAAGCTCGCCCCAGCAGAATCATCAGCTCCTCCGACCGCGCATCGAATGGTGCCGGACTCGTCCTATGACCTCCATGGAAGGCCGGACGCGGAGAACCTTGGGGGGACATATGGCTACCTTCCACCCCTGCCGGATTCGGAGAAACCCTCCGCGACGACACCTCAGGGTCGCCCGCCTCGCCAGGCGGTACGGCAGGGGGAGGCGTTCCACTCTCCATCATCTCCAGAAGAAGATGCCCCGAAGACGAGCTCTGCTGAGAAGGGCTGAGGTCCGAGCTACAAAGTAAAATTTTGGTTAATCTTCTCAGGTAAAAAGCAAGGATTTCTCTCATCCCTCTAAAGGAAAATCTTTCTCTACTTACGGCTCGCTGGAGGGCTGATCCCTTTGAGGGCGTAGTTCGGCCGAGGATCTCCCCAGCGTCGGACCCTCTGACGAGGACTTTTTCCCCCGCTTTGAGGCCAGGGTCTCCGGGTCGTCAGAGGTGGCCCTCTTCTTCCCCTTAGGAGAGGAATTTCCGGTTCTTCCCTTCGGAGCAGCCTCCTTCGAGGAGGCCATAGTTTCCTTGTCCTCCCCCTCACTTCCCTCCAAAGGCATAATCTTCAACATCCTGAGTAGCACGGGATCCGGCCTGGTCTCAGGAAGGGGAGCCGGACACCTGATCAGCTTTGCCTTCGCTATCCACTCCTGTTTAAAAGGACAGCTCTTTTAGGGGTGAATTTATGATAATTTTATGGATAGCGAGTCCGGGCACGAGGTTACTTACTTGAGTATCCGGGCGATTGCAGCTTAAACCTGCGTCCTCGGTCAAATCCGGACACATTGCTTGTGATCCTAAGAACATTTTATACATCTCCACGGGCGTTGCGCCCATAAAATGCTGGAGAGCTCGTGGTCCCACGGGCGTTGCTCTGCAGGACGAACAGCGATGTGTCCGCACGTGAGCTGACGAAGCCGAGCTGCTGCGCATACGTCACGAACCAGGCGAACCACGCCTGCGGTGCCTGCTTGAGGCCGTAGAGCAACTTGTCGAGGAGGCACACGTGCTTGGGGTGGTTGGCGTCGACGAAGCCTGCTGGTTGTTAACAGTAGACGCGCTCGGCGAGGCGCCCATGCAGAAAGGTGTTGTTGACGTCCATTTGGTAGATTGGCCAGTCGCGTGTAGCCGCAATGGTGAGGACGACACGGGTGATGGCCGCCTTGAGGACGGGAGAGAACGTCTCATCAAGGTCAATGTCGGGCCGCAGAGAGAACCCGCGCACAACCCACCGCACCTTGTACTGCTCGAAATAGTCGTCCGCCTTGAGCTTGTGCCGGAAAAGCCACTTGCCGATGGCAATGTTGGCGCGGGGGGGGGGGGGGGGGGGGGGAACCAACACGGGTCTTGCAAAGCAGAACACACCGATCGGGGAATGGGTGAGATGGTGGTGTTGGTGACAGTAGTGGAAAGGCTGTCGGCATATTTTGGATTAGGTTTGAAGGTGCCAGCCTGAGCGCGTGTGGTCATGGTGTGGGTGGGAATGGGCGTGGCATGGCGTCGAGGACGCGTCAGCGTGGACGGGGAGGGAGACGGGCTGGTGGCAGGCCGAGAAGGACTGGCGTTTGCAGTGGCCGGGGTCTGGGCTGCTAAGTCAGTAGTTGTCGGTGGCGTGCGTGTTGCTACTACGAGAGCAGGAGTGGGAGGAGTGCTAGTGACTGGGGGTGCCCGTGGGGTGCGAGGTCGACGAGGAATGAATGGGAGATGGAGGTCATCGTCCAAAGAGGGCGTTGCATCGACCGGGGGGGGGGGGGGGGTGCACTAGCTTCACCATGGAAGGGGAAGCGTTGCTTGTCAAAAACGACATGGCGTGAGATGACAACGCGTCCGGTGGCTGGATTGAGGCATATGTATCCTTTGTGATCGGTGGCGTACACTACTAGGGAAAACCTTATAGACAGGAGCTTACTAGTAGCGCTTTTTAAAAGGCAACGCTGCTACTCATTATTAGTAGCGCTTGGCCGCAGAAAGCGCTGCTACTATGCGCTTAACGGTAGCGCTGTAGTTACAAAACACACTACTACTATAATTGCCAAACCGTTGCCAGTAGGCCAGGCATGCTAGTAGCGCTGGTGTGCAAAAAGCGCTCCTGCTATTTGATACGTCCATTTTGCATCATGCTTTTATATCGATATTTATTGCATTATGGGCTGTTATTACACATTATGTCACAATACTTATGCCTATTCTCTCTTATTTTCCAAGGTTTACATGAAGAGGGGGAATGCCGGCAGCTGGAATTTTGGGATAGAAAATGAGCAAACATTGGAGACCTATTCTGCACATCTCCAAAAGTCCTGAAACATCAAGGGATCACATTTCAGAATATATAAAAAATATTGGGCGAAAGAAGTACCAGAGGGGGCCACCCACCGTCCATGAGGGTGGGGGGCGCGCCCTACCCCCTTGGGTGCACCCCCTGCCTCGTGGGCCCCCTGGTGGCCCTTTGATGCCCATCTTATATGGAGCCTTTCATCGAGAAAAGAATTCATAAGCAAGCTTTCGGGACGAAACTCCGCCACCACGAGGCGGAACCTTGGCGGAACCAATCTAGGGCTCCGGCGGAGCTGTTCTGCCGGGGAAGCTTCCCTTCAGGAGGGAGAAATCATCACCATCGGCATTACCAACAATCCTCTCATCGGGAGGGTGTCAATCTCCATCAACATCTTCACCAGCACTATCTCATCTCAAACCCTAGTTCATCTCTTGTATCCAATCTTTGTCCCAAAGCCTCAGATTGGTACCTGTGGGTTGTTAGTAGTGTTGATTACTCCTTGTAGTTGATGCTAGTTGGTTTACTTGGTGGAATATCATATGTTCAAATCCATTATGCATATTAATACCCCTCTGATTATGAACATGAATATGATTTGTGAGTAGTTACGTTTGTTCCTGAGGACATGGGAGAAGTCTTGCTATAAGTAGTCATATGAATTTGGTATTCGTTCGGTATTTTGATGAGATGTATGTTGTTATCCCTCTAGGGGTGTCATGTGAACATCGACTACATGACACTTCACCATTGTTTGGGCCTAGAGGAAGGCATTGGGAAGTAATGAGTAGATGATGGGTTGCTAGAGTGACAGAAGCTTAAACCCTAGGTTATGCGTTGCTTCGTAAGGGGCTGATTTGGATCCATCTGTTTCATGCTATGGTTAGGTTTACCTTAATACTTTTGTTGTAGTTGCAGATGCTTGCAATAGGGGTTAATCATAAGTGGGATGCTTGTCCAAGTAAGGGCAGTACCCAAGCACCGGTCCACCCACATATCAAATTATCAAAGTACCGAACGCGAATCATATGAACGTGATGAAAACTAGCTTGACGGTAATTCCCATGTGTCCTCGGGAGCTCTTTCCATTATATAAGAGTTTTTCAAGGCTTGTCCTTTGTTACAAAAAGGATTGGGCCATCTTGCTGCACCTTATTTACTTTTATTACTTGTTACCCGTTACAAATTACCTTATCACAAAACTACGTGTTACCGATAATTTCAGTGCTTACAGAGAATACCTTGCTAAAAACCGCTTATCATTTCCTTCTGCTCCTCGTTGGGTTCAACACTCTTACTTATCGAAAAGGCTACGATAGATCCCCTACACTTGTGGGTCATCAAGACTTTTTTCTGGTGCCGTTGCCTGGGAGTGAAGCGCCTTTGGTAGGTGGAATTTGGTAAGGAAACATTTATATAGTGTGCTGAAATTTACTGTCACTTGTTACTATGGAACATAATCCTTTGAGGGGCTTGTTCGGGGTATCTTCACCCCGACCGGTAGAGCAAATAGTTGCTCCTCAACCTACTGAAAATGTTCACTTTGAAATTCCTTCGGGTATGATAGAGAAACTGGTAGCTAATCCTTTTACAGGAGACGGAACATTACATCCTGATTTGCACTTAATCTATGTGGATGAAGTTTGTGGGTTATTTAAGCTTACAGGTATGCTCGAGGATTATCTTTGAAGGGATAGGCATTGACATGGGTGAGGCTATGTGATGATATTGGATCATAGAACTACCAACGATTGAAATTGGAATTTCATCATAAGTTTTATCCTATGCATCTGGTTCATCGTGATCGTAATTATAAATATAATTTTTGGCCTCACGAAGGAGAAAGCATCGCTCAAGCTTGGGGGAGGCTTAAGTCAATGTTATATTCATGCACCAATCATGAGCTTTCAAGAGAAATGATTATTCAAAAATTTTATGCGCGGCTTTCTCTGAGTAATCGCTCCATGCTCGATACTTCTTGTACTGGCTCTTTTATGATGAAGACTATTGAATTCAAATGGGATTTATTGGAAAGAATTAAACACAACTCTGAAGATTGGGATCTCGACGAAGGTAAGGAGTCAGGTATAACACCTAAGTTTGATTGTGTTAAATCTTTTATGGATACCGATGCTTTTCGTGAATTTAGCACTAAATATGGACTTGACTCTGAGATAGTAGCTTCTTTCTGTGAATCCTTTGCTACTCATGTTGATCTCCCTATGGAGAAGTGATTGAAATATAATCCTCCCATTGAAGTAAAAGTAGTCGAACCTATTAAAGTCGAATAAAATAATATCACTTATAATGATCCTGTTGTTCCCACTACTTATATTGAGAAACCACATTTCCCTGCTAGAATAAAGGATCATGCTAAAGCTTCAACTGTGGTTTGTAAGAGTAATACTAGAACACCTACTCCCTCTGATCAAATTAAAGTTGAACCTAGTGTTGCTATGGTTAAACATCTCTTGGCCGATAATATTGATGGGCATGCTATTTACTTCTGTAATGAAGCTACTAGAATTGCTAGACCTGATACTAAAAATAAACATAGACCAGTTGTAGGCATGCCTGTTATTTCTTTTAATATAGGAGATCATTGCTATCATGGCTTATGTGATATGGGTGCTAGTGCAAGTGCAATACCTCATTCCTTATATAAAGAAATTATGCATGATATTGCACCTGCTGAGATAGAAGAGATTGATGTTACAATTAAACTTGCCAATAAAGACACTATTTCACCAGTTGGGATTGTTAGAGATGTTGATGTCTTGTGTGGGAAAGTTAAATATCCTGCTGATTTTCTTGTTCTTGTTTCCCCACAAGATGACTTTTGTCCCATTATATTTGGTAGACCCTTCTTGAATACTGTTAATGCTAAGATAGACTGTAATAAGGTTATTGTTTCTGTCGGTTTAGGGGATATGTCTCGTGAATTTTACTTTGCTAAATTTCATAGACAACCCCATGATAAAGAATTGCCTAGTAAAGATGAAATTATTGGTCTTACTTATATTGCCGTGCCTCCTAATGATCCTTTAGAACAATATTTGCTCGACCATGAAAATGATATGTTTATGAATGAAAGAAGGGAAATAGATGAAGTATTCTTTAAATAGGGACCTATTTTGAAACACGACTTGCCTGTTGAAATCCTAGGGGATCCTCCTCCACCCAAGGGTGACCCCGTGTTTGAGATTAAACCTTTACCTGATACTCTTAAATATGCTTATCTTGATGAGAAAGAGATATATCTTGTTATTATTAGTGCTAACCTTTTAGAGCATGAAGAAAATAAATTATTGAAAACTCTGAAGAAACACCATGCTGCTATTAGATATACTCTTGATGATCTTAAGGGCATTAGTCCCACTCTCTGCCAGCATAAAATAAAATTGGAGAAAGACGCGAAGCCGGTTGTTGGTCAGCAACAACGGTTAAATCCTAAGATGAAAGAAGTGGTAAGGAAGGAAATACTAAAGCTTCTGGAGGCAGGTATAATTTATCCCGTTGCTGATAGTCAATGGGTAAGTCCTGTCCATTGTGTCCCTAAGAAGGGAGGTAATACTGTTGTTCCTAATGATAAAGATGAATTGATCCCACAAAGAATTGTTACAGGTTATAGAATGGTAATTGATTTCCGCAAATTAAATAAAGCTACTAAAAAGGATCATTACCCTTTACCTTTTATTGATCAAATGCTAGAAAGATTCCAAACATACACATTTTTGCTTTCTAGATGGTTATTCTGGTTTCTCTCAAATACCTGTGTCAAAAGAGGACCAATAAAAGACAACTTTTACTTGCCCTTTCGGTACCTTTGCTTATAGACATATGCCTTTTGGTTTATGCAATGCACCTGCTACTTTTCAAAGATGTATGACTGTTACATTCTCTGACTTTTGTGAAAAGATTGTTGAGGTTTTCATGGATGATTTCTCCATTTACAGAACTTCTTTTGATGATTGCTTAAGCAACCTTGATCAAGTTTTGCAGAGATGTGAAGAAACTAATGTTGTCTTGAATTGGGAGAAGTTCCACTTTATGGTTAATGAAGGTATTGTCTTGGGGCATAAAATTTCTGAAAGAGGTATTGAAGTTGATAAAGCTAAATTTGATGCTATTGAAAAGATGTCGTGTCCTAAGGACATCAAAGGTATAAGAAGTTTTCTTGGTCATGCCGATTTTATAGGAGGTTCATTAAGGACTTCTCTAAAATTTCTCGGCCTCTGACTAATCTCTTACAATAAGATGTTCCTTTTGTTTTTGATGATGACTGTATAGAAGAATTTGAAATACTTAAGAAAGCTTTGATTTCTGCACCTATTGTTCAAGCTCCTGATTGGAATATACCATTTGAAATCATGTGTGATGCTAGTGATTATGCTGTAGGGGCTGTTCTAGGACAAAGAGTTGATAAGAAATTAAATGTTATTCAATATGCTAGTAAAACTCTAGAAAGTGCTCAAAGAAATTATGCTACTACTAAAAAGGAATTTTTAGCAGTTGTGTTTGCTTGTGATAAGTTCAGACCTTACATTGTTGATTCTAAAGTATCTGTTCACACTAATCACACTGCTATTAAATATCTTATGGAAAAGAAAGATGCTAAACCTAGACTTATTAGATGGGTTTTCTTGCTACAAGAATTTGATTTGCATATTATTGATAGAAAGGGAGCTGAGAACCCCGTTGCAGACAACTTGTCTACATTAGAGAATGTCTCGATGACCCACTACCTATTGATGATAGATTTCCTGATGAACAATTAGCTGTCATAAATGCTTCTCGTACTACTCCATGATATGCTGATTATGCTAATTATATTGTTGCTAAATTTATACCACCTAGTTTCACATACCAGCAAAAGAAAAAGTTTTTCTATGATTTAAGACATTACTTCTGGGATGACCCACATCTTTATAAAGAAGGAGTAGATGGTGTTATTAGACGTTGTGTACCTGAGCATGAACAGGAGCAGATCCTATGCAAGTGTCACTCCGAGGATTATGGAGGACACCACGCTGGAGATAGAACTGCACACAAGGTATTGCAATCCAGTTTTTATTGGCCTACTCTCTTCAAGGATGTCCGTAAGTTTGTTTTGTCTTGTGATGAATGTCAAATAATTGGTAATATTAGTAGACGTCAAGAAATGCGTATGAATTATTCACTTGTTATTTAACCATTTGATGTTTGGGGATTTGATTATAGGACCATTTCCTTTCTCTAATGGGTATACTAATATTTTAGTTGTTGTTGACTACGTTACTAAGTGGGTAGAAACTATTCCAACTAGTAGTGCTGATCGTAACACCTCTATTAAGATGCTTAAAGAAGTTATTTTTCCGAGGTTTGGAGTCCCTAGATATTTAATGACCGATGGTGGTTCATATTTTATTCATGTTGCTTTTCGTAAAATGCTTGCTAAGTATGATGTTAATCATAGAATCCATGTTATCCACAGTCTAGTGGTCAAGTAGAATTGATTAATAGAGAGCTTAAATTAATTTTGTGAAAGACTGTTAATAGATCTAGGAAGAATTGGTCCAAGAAACTTGATGATGCATTATGGGCCTATAGAACTGCTTATAAAAATCCTATGGGTATGTCTCCGTATAAAATGGTTTATGGTAAAGCATGTCACTTACCTCTTGAACTAGAACATAAGGCATATTGGGCCATTAAAGAGCTCAAATATGACTTCAAACTTTCCGGTGAGAAGAGGCTTTTTGACATTAGCTCCCCTGATGAATGGAGAGCCCATGCTTATGAGAATGCCAAAATGTTTGGAGAGCCCATCCTACGTTACTAAGTGGGTTGAAACTAATGTTATCGAAACCGTAATCCAAGAGGAATACATAAGGGACACTTTCGAGAACGTTTCAGATTCCGAAAAGGAATAGGTATGTGGTACGGTAAGTAAACTGACTCCAAAACAGTTCTAATGGCAATTTTTCTCCGTTTTGGAATATTTAAGAAAATAGAAAAATAAGAAGTAGTCCGGAAAGGACACGAGGCTTCCATGAGGGTGGAGGGCGCGCCCTACCCCCTTGGGCGCGCCCCCTGCCTCGTGGGCACCTCGTGTGCCCTCCGGACTCCGTTTTCCTGCACGATACTTCTTTGGGTCGGTAAAAATTCATTATATAATGTCTCGAAGGTTTTGACCATCGTACCAAATATCCTCTGTTTTTGTTTCGAGCTGTTTCTGCTACAGATTAGAGCAATATGCCATCTCAAGATTCGGAGGGAGAAAGCTATGTGGCTGATTACCTTGCAGATCATAAGGCCTATGGGGACTTGGAGCATTGTGGTTGGACCACGGAGGAAGAAGAAGACTATGAGCCTAGGGGAATGGAGGAGTGTTCGAAATATGCCCTAGAGGCAATAATAAATTGGTTATTATTATATTTCCTTGTTCATGATAATCGTTTATTATCCATGCTAGAATTGTATTGATAGGAAACTCAGATACATGTGTGGATACATAGACAACACCATGTCCCTAGTAAGCCTCTAGTTGACTAGCTCGTTGATCAATAGATGGTTACGGTTTCCTGACCATGGACATTGGATGTCGTTGATAACGGGATCATATCATTAGGAGAATGATGTGATGGACAAGACCCAATACTAAGCCTAGCATAAGATCATGTAGTTCGTATGCTGAAGCTTTTCTAATGTCAAGTATCATTTCCTTAGACCATGAGATTGTGCAACTCCCGGATACCGTAGGAGTGCTTTGGGTGTGCCAAACGTCACAACGTAACTGGGTGGCTATAAAGGTACACTACAGGTATCTCCGAAAGTGTCTGTTGGGTTGGCACGAATCGAGACTGGGATTTGTCACTCCGTGTAAACGGAGAGGTATCTCTGGGCCCACTCGGTAGGACATCATCATAATGTGCACAATGTGATCAAGGAGTTGATCACGGGATGATGTGTTACGGAACGAGTAAAGAGACTTGCCGGTAACGAGGTTGAACAAGGTATCGGGATACCGATGATCGAATCTCGGGCAAGTATCGTACCGATAGACAAAGGGAATTGTATACGGGATTGATTGAATCCGCGACATCGTGGTTCATCCGATGAGATCATCGTGGAACATGTGGGAGCCAACATGGGTATCCAGATCCCGCTGTTGGTTATTGACCGGAGAGTTATCTCGGTCATGTCTGCATGGTTCCCGAACCCGTAGGGTCTACACACTTAAGGTTCGATGACGATAGGGTTATAGGGAATAGATATACATGGTTACCGAATGTTGTTCGGAGTCCCGGATGAGATCCCGGACATCACGAGGAGTTCCGGAATGGTCCGGAGGTAAAGATTTATATATGGGAAGTCCTGTTTTGGTCGCTGGAAAAGTTTCGGGTTTTATCGGTAATGTACCAGGACCACCGGGAGGGTCCCGGTGGTCCACCAAGTGGGGCCACCAGCCCCGGAGGGCTTCATGGGCCAAGTGTGGGAGGGGACCAGCCCCTGGTGGGCTGGTGTGCCCCCCACCAAGGCCCAAGGCGCAAGGGAGAGTGGAAGGGGGCAAACCCTAGGCTCAGATGGGCCTAAGGCCCACCTAGTGGTGCGCCCCCCTCTTTCCCCCCTTGGCCGCCCCCCTAGATGGGATCTAGGGCTGGCCGCCACCCCTAGGGGTGGAAACCTAGGTGGGGGTGCAGCCCCCCTATATATACTTGAGGTTTTGGGCTGCCATAGACACGATTCAATCTCCTTCTTGGCGCAGCCCTACCCCTCTCCCTCCTCGTTTCTTGCGGTGCTTGGCGAAGCCCTGCTGGAGTACCACGCTCCTCCACCACCACCACGCCGTCGTGCTGCTGCTGGATGGAGTCTTCCCCAACCTCTCCTTCTCCCCTTGCTGGATCAAGGCGTAGGAGACGTCACTGGGCTGTACGTGTGTTGAACATGGAGGTGCCGTCCGTTCGGCACTAGGATCATCGGTGATTTGGATCACGACGAGTACGACTCCATCAACCCCGTTCACTTGAACACTTCTGCTTAGCGATCTACAAGGGTATGTAGATGCACTTTCCTTCCCCTCGTTGCTAGATTACTCCATAGATTGATCTTGGTGATGCGTAGAAAATTTTGAATTTCTGCTACGTTCCCCAACAGTGGCATCATGAGCTAGGTCTATGCGTAGTTACTATGCACGAGTAGAACACAAAGTAGTTGTGGGCATCGATATTGTCAATTATCTTGCCGTTACTAGTATTATCTTGATTCGGCGGCATCGTGGGATGAAGCGGCCCGGACCAACCTTACACGTACGCTTATGTGAGACCGGTTCCACCGACTGACATGCACTAGTTGCATAAGGTGGCTGGCGGGTGTCTGTCTCTCCCACTTTAGTCGGATCGGATTCGATGAACATGGTCCTTGTGAAGGGTAAATAGAAATTGGCAATTCACGTTGTGGTTTTGGCGTAGGTAAGAAACGTTCTTGCTAGAAACCTATAGCAGCCACGTAAAAAAACTTGCAACAACAATTAGAGGACGTCTAACTTGTTTTTGCAGCAAGTGTCGTGTGATGTGATATGGCCAAAAGGATGTGATGAATGATATATGTGATGTATGAGATCATGTTCTTGTAATAGGAATCACGACTTGCATGTCGATGAGTATGACAACCGGCAGGAGCCATAGGAGTTGTCTTTATTTTTTTGTATGACCTGCGTGTCATTGAGAAACGCCATGTAAATTACTTTACTTTATTGCTAAACGTGTTAGCCATAGTAGTAGAAGTAATAGTTGGCGAGCAACTTCATGGAGACACAATGATGGAGATCATGTGTCATGCCGGTGACAAGATGATCAGGGAGCCCCAAGATGGAGATCAAAGGAGCTATATGATATTGGCCATATCATGTCACTATTATTTGATTGCATGTGATGTTTATCATGTTTTTGCATCTTGTTTACTTAGAACGACGGTAGTAAATAAGATGATCCCTCATAATAATTTCAAGAAAGTGTTCCCCCTAACTGTGCACCGTTGCGATAGTTCGTTGTTTCGAAGCACCACGTGATGATCGGGTGTGATAGATTCTAACGTTCACATACAACGGGTGTAAGACAGATTTACACACACGAAACACTTAGGTTGACTTGACGAGCCTAGCATGTACAGACATGGCCTCGGAACACAAGAGACCGAAAGGTCGAGCATGAGTCGTATGGTAGATACGATCAACATGAAGATGTTCACCGATGATGACTAGTCCGTCTCACGTGATGATCGGACACGACCTAGTTGACTCGGATCATGTAATCAGTTAGATGACTAGAGGGATGTCTATCTGAGTGGGAGTTCATAAGATGAACTTAATTATCCTGAACATAGTCAAAAGGTTTTTGCAAATTATGTCATGGCTCGCGCTTGAGTTCTACTATTTAGATATGTTCCTAGAGAAAATTTAGTTGGAAGTTGAGTAGCAATTATGCGGACTAGGTCCGTAAACTGAGGATTGTCCTCATTGCTTCATAGAAGGCTTATGTCCTTAATGCACCGCTCAGTGTGCTGAACCTCGAACGTCGTCTGTGGATGTTGCGAACATCTGACATACACATTTTGATAACTACGTGATAGTTCAGTTAAACGGTTTAGAGTTGAGGCACCGAAGACATTTTGAAACGTCGCGAAACATATGAGATGTTTCGAGGGCTGAAATTGGGATTTCAGGCTCGTGCCCACGTCAAGAGGTATAAGACCTCCGACGATTTTCTTAGCCTACAAACTAAGGGAGAAAAGCTCAATTGTTGAGCTTGTGCTCAGATTGTCTGAGTACAACAATCATTTGAATCGAGTGGGAGTTGATCTTCCAGATGAGATAGTGATGTTTCTCCGAAGTCATTACCACCAAGCTGCTAGAGCTTCGTGATGAACTATAATATATCAGGGACATATATGATGATCCTTGAGATATTCGCGATGTTTGACACCACAAAAGTAGAAATCAAGAAGGAGCATCAATTGTTGATGGTTGGTGAAACCACTAGTTTCAAGAAGGGCAAGGGCAAGAAGGGATACTTCATGAAACGGCAAATCAGCTGCTGCTCTAGTGAAGAAACCCAAGGTTGAACCCAAACCCGAGACTAAGTGCTTCTGTAATAAGGGGAACAGCCACTGGAGCAGAATTACCCTAGATACTTGGTAGATGAGAAGGCTGGCAAGGTCGATAGAAGTATATTGGATATACATTGTGTTAATGTGTACTTTACTAGTACTCCTAGTAGCACCATGGTATTAGATACCGGTTCGGTTGCTAAGTGTTAGTAAACTCGAAATAAAAGGCTGCGGAGTAAACGGAGACTAGCTAAAGGTGAGCTGGCGATATGTGTTGGAAGTTTTTCCCAAGCTTGATGTGATCAAGCATCGCACGCTCCCTCTACCATCGAGATTGGTGTTTGTGTTGAGCATAGACATGATTGGATTATGTCTATCGCAATACGGTTATTCATTTAAGGAGAATAATGGTTACTCTGTTTATTTGAATAATACCTTCAATGGTCTTGCACCTAAAATGAATGGTTTATTGAATCTCGATCGTAGTGATACACATGTTCATGCAAAGATATAAGATAGTAATGATAGTACCACCTACTTGTGGCACTGCCACTTAAGTCATATCGGTATAAAACGCATGAAGAAGCTCCATGTTGATGGATCTTTGGACTCACTTTTTTGAAAAGTTTGAGACATGCGAACCATGTCTATTGGTGTATATGCATGAAGAAACTCCATGCAAATGGACCGTTTGGACTCACTTGATTTTGAATCACTTGAGACATGCAAATCATACCACATGGGCAAGATGACTGAAAGCCTCGTTTTCAGTAAAATGGAACTAGAAAGCAACTTGTTGGAAGTAATACATTTTGATGTGTGCAGTCCAATGAGTGCTGAGGCGTGTAGTGGATATCGTTATGTTCTTACTTCACAGATGATTTGAGTAGATGTTGAGTACATTTACTTGATGAATCACGAGTCTGAATTATTGAAAGGTTCAAGTAATTTCAGGGTGAAGTTGAAATATCGTCGTGATAAGAGGATAAAATATCTATGATATGATCATAGAGATGAATATCTGAATTACGAGTTTGGCACAGAATTAAGACATTGTGGAAATTGTTTCACAACTAATACAGCCTGGAACACCATAGTGTGATGGTGTGTCCGAACATCATAACTGCACCCTATTGGATATGATGCATACCATGATGTCTCTTATCGAATTACCACGATAGTTTATGGGTTAGGCATTAGAGACAACCACATTCACTTTAAATAGGGCACCACGTAATTCCGATGAGATGACACCGTATGAACTATGGTTTAGAGAAACCTAAACTGTTATTTCTTAAAAGTTTGGGGCTGCGATGCTTATGTGAAAAAGTTTTAGGCTGATAAGCTCGAACCCAAAGCGGATAAATGCATCTTCATAGGACACCCAAAACAGTTGGGTATACCTCCTGTCTCAGATCCGAAAGAAATAAGGGATTGTTTCTAGAATCGGGTCCTTCGAGGAAAAGTTTCTCTCGAAAGAATTGAGTGGGAGGATGGTGGAGACTTGATGAGGTTATTGAACCGTCACTTCAACTAGTGTATAGCAGGGCACAAAGAGTTGTTCATGTGGCACCTACACCAATTGAAGTGGAAGCTTGTGATAGTGATCATGAAACTTCATATCAAGTCACTACCAAACCTTGTGGGATGACAAGGATGCGTACTACTTTAGAGTGGTACGTAATCCTGTCTTGGAAGTCATGTTGCTAGACAACAATGAACCTACGAGCTATGGAGAAGCGATGGTGGGCCCAGATTCCGATAAATGGCTCGAGGCCATAAAATCCGAGAGAGGATCCATGTATGAAAACAAAGTGTAGACTTTGGAAGAACTACTTGATGGTCGTAAGGCTGTTGAGTACAGATGGATTTTAAAAGGAAGACGGACAATGATGGTAAGTATCACCATTAAGAAAGCTCGACTTGTCGTTAAGATGTTTTCCGACAAGTTCAAGGAGTTGACTACGATGAGACTTTCTCACTCGTAGCGATGCTAAGAGTCTGTTGGAATTATATTAGCGATTACTGCATTATTTATGAAATCTTGCAGATAGGATGTCAAAACATTGTTTCCTCGACGATTTTCTTGAGGAAAGGTTGTATGTGATACAACCGGAAGGTTTTGTCAATCCTGAAAGATGCTAATAAGTATGCAAAGCTCCAGCAATCCTTCTAAGGACTGGAGTAGGCATCTCGGAGTTGGAATGTATGCTTTGATGAGATGACCAAAGATTTTGGGTGTATACAAAGTTTATGAGAAACTTGTATTTCCAAAGAAGTGAGTGGGAGCACTATAGAATTTCTGATGAATATATGTTGTTGACATGTTGTTAATCAGAAATGACGTAGAATTTCTGGAAAGCATATAGGGTTATTTGGAAAGTGTTTTTCAATGGAAAGCCTGGATTAAGCTACTTGAATATTGAGCATCAAGATCTATAAGGATAGATCAAAACGCTTAATGGTACTTTCAAATGAGCACATACCTTGACATGATCTTGAAGGTGTTCAAGATGGATCAGTCAAAGAAGGAGTTCTTGCCTGAGTTGTAAGGTATGAAGTTAAGACTTAAAGCTCGACCACGGCAGAATAGAGAGAAAGGACGAAGGTCGTCCCCTATGCTTATTGTCATAGACTCGCTAGATTCTAGTGCATGTCAGTCGGTGGAACCAGTCTCACGTAAGAGTACGTGTAAGGTCGGTCCGGGCCGCTTCATCCCACGATGCCGCCGAATCAAGATAAGACTAGTAACGGCAAGCATATTGAACAAAATCGACGCCCACAACTACTTTGTGTTCTACTCGTGCATAGAAACTACGCATAGACCTAGCTCATGATGCCACTGTTGGGGAACGTAGCAATAATTCAAAATTTTCCTACGCATCACCAAGATCAATCTATGGAGTCATCTAGCAACGAGGGAGGAGTGGATCTACATACCCTTGTAGATCGCACGCGGAAGCGTTCAAGAGAACGGGGTTGATGGAGTCGTACTCGTCGTGATCCAAATCACCGATGATCCTAGCGCCGAACGGACGGCACCTCCGCGTTCAACACACGTACGGAGCAGCGACGTCTCCTCCTTGATCCAGCAAGGGGGGAGGAGAGGTTGATGGAGATCCAACAACACGACGGCGTGGTGGTGGAAGTAGCGGGATTCCAACAGGGCTTCGCTAAGCGCTGCGGGAGGAGGGAGATGTGTCACGGGAGGGAGAGGGAGGCGCCAGGCCTTAGGTATGGTTGCTCCTCCTTTTCCCCACTATATATAGGGCCAAGGGAGAGGGGGGAGGCGCAGCCCTTGCCCCTTCCTCCAAGGAAGGGTGCGGCCAAGGGGGGAAGGAGTCCATCCTCCCCAAGGCACCTCGGAGGTGCCTTCCCCCTTTAGGACTCTCCCCTTTTCCTTTTCTCTTGGCGCATGGGCCTCTTGGGGCTGGTGCCCTTGGCCCATGTAGGCCAAGGCGCACCCCCTACAGCCCATGTGGCCCCCGGGGGCAGGTAGCCCCACCCGGTGGACCCCCGGGACCCTTCCGGTGGTCCCGGTACAATACCGATGACCCCGAAACTTGTCCCGATGGCCGAAATAGCACTTCCTATATATAATTCTTTACCTCCGGACCATTCCGGAACTCCTCGTGACGTCCGGGATCTCATCCGGGACTCCGAACAACTTTTGGGTTACCGCATACTAATATCTCTATAACCCTAGCGTCACCGAACCTTAAGTGTGTAGACCCTACGGGTTCGGGAGACATGCAGACATGACCGAGATGACTCTCCGGTCAATAACCAACAGCGGGATCTGGATACCCATGTTGGCTCCCACATGTTCCACGATGATCTCATCGGATGAACCACGATGTCAAGGACTTAATCAATCCCGTATACAATTCCCTTTGTCAATCGGTACGATACTTGCCCGAGATTCGATCGTCGGTATCCCGATACCTTGTTCAATCTCGTTACCGGCAAGTCTCTTTTACTCGTTCCGTAACACATCATCCCGTGATCAACTCCTTGATCACATTGTGCACATTATGATGATGTCCTACCGAGTGGGCCCAGAGATACCTCTCCGTTTACACGGAGTGACAAATCCCAGTCTCGATTCGTGCCAACCCAACAGACACTTTCGGAGATACCTGTAATGTACCTTTATAGCCACCCAGTTACGTTGTGACGTTTGGCACACCCAAAGCACTCCTACGGCATCCGGGAGTTGCACAATCTCATGGTCTAAGGAAATGATACTTGACATTAGAAAAGCTTTAGCATACGAACTACACGATCTTGTGCTATGCTTAGGATTGGGTCTTGTCCATCACATCATTCTCCTAATGATGTGATCCCGTTATCAATGACATCCAATGTCCATGGTCAGGAAACCGTAACCATCTATTGATCAACGAGCTAGTCAACTAGAGGCTTACTAGGGACATGGTGTTGTCTATGTATCCACACATGTATCTGAGTTTCCTATCAATACAATTCTAGCATGGATAATAAACGATTATCATGAACAAGGAAATATAATAATAACTAATTTATTATTGCCTCTAGGGCATATTTCCAACAAATTTATTAGAGCTTAATATGCAAAAGGTTTCAACATTTTATAACATTCTGAATTTTCTATGGAATTATTGCAACAGCGGTAAACTTTCTGTTTTTCAAACAGCAACATGTATACTTGTAACATAGGCATAGTAAAGGCTATCAATGCCACTTTTATTGAAATAAAAGATGCAAAACATTTTTCTAAATAACAGCAAGCAAATCCTAACAAAATAAATTGACGCTCCAAGCAAAACACATATCATGTGGTGAATAAAACTATAGCTCCAGGTAAAGTTACCGATGAACGAAGACGAAAGAGGGGATGCCTTCCGGGGCATCCCCAAGCTTAGGCTCTTGGTTGTCCTTGAATATTACCTTGGGGTGCCTTGGGCATCCCCAAGATTAGGCTCTTGCCACTCCTTATTCCATAGTCCATCGAATCCTTACCAAAAACTTGAAAACTTCACAACACAAAACTTAACAGAAAACTCGTAAGCTCCGTTAGTATAAGAAAGCAAATCACCATCATAAGGTACTATAATGAAATCATTCTAAATTCATATTGGTGTTAAACCTACTGTATTCAAACTTCTCTATGGTTTATAAACTATTTTACTAGCCATAGATTCATCAAAATAAGTAAACAACACATGAAAAACAGAATCTGTCAAAAACAGAACAGTCTGTAGTAATCTGAATCAAATGTATACTTCTGGAACTCATACAATTCTCAAATAAATTGCTGGACCTGAGTAATTTATCTATTAATCATCTGAAAAAAGAATTAACTAAATAGCACTCTCCAAATAAAAATGGCAGCAATTCTCGTGAGCGCTAAAGTTTCTGTTTTTTACAACATGATCGCAAAGACTTTCCCCAAGTCTTCCCAACGGTTCTACTTGGCACAAACACTAATTAAACACATAAAACCACATCTAAACAGAGGCTATATGGATTATTTATTATTAAACAGGAACAAAAAGCAGGGAGCTAAAATAAAATTGAGTTGTCTCCCAGCAAGCGTTATCGTTTAACGCCCCTAGCTAGGCATGATGATTTCAATGATGCTCACATAAAAGATAAGAATTGAAACATAAAGAGAGCATCATAAAGAATATTACTAGCACATTTAAGTCTAACATACTTCCTATGCATAGGGATTTTGTGAGCAAACAACTTATGGGAACAAAAATCAACTTGCATAGGAAGGTAAAACAAGCATAACTTCAAAACTTTAAGCACATAGAGAGGAAACTTGATATTATTGCAACTCCTACAAGCATATATTCCTCCCTCATAATAATTTTTAGTAGCATCATGAATGAATTCAACAATATAACCAGCACCTAAAGCATTCTTTTCATGATCTACGAGCATAGAAAATTTACTACTCTCCACATAAGCAAGATTCTTCTCATGAATAATAGTGGGAGTATCATAAGAGACTCGAATACTATAAATTGTTTCCATATTAAAAGAGTAAGGTTCAGGGAAGGGGTAATCATAATCATGACAATTTTTATAAATATAATCACTACTTTTTATAGCATAAGTATCATCACAATAATCATCATAAGTAGGGGGCATGCTATCATCATTATAAACTTGCATATCAAAACTTGGGAGACTAAAAATATCATCTTCATTAATCATAGCTTCCCCAAGCTTGGGACAATCATTAATTGCAGCAAGTATATTCTCAAATATGTCATCCTCATCAAACATAGCTTCCCCAAGCCTGGGCCTTTTCATATCATAAGCATAATCACTCTCGTCATTAATAGTATAGATAGCACCGATAGTATAGCAATTATTATATTCTTCCAAGCAAGTGCCAAAAAGATTTTCAAGATCATAAGAAGTATCATTATCTTCCACAATTATATTTTCATGAGGCACAACAATAATAGGAGCAACTTTATTTGGGAGAGATACCTTTTTATCTCTCTTCCTTTTTCTTTTCTTCTTCTTCACCACATCATGTGTGGGTTCAATCCTTTTTTTTGGAGCTCCTTATTAATGAGATTGGTTGAATAGGAGGCTCCTCCTCGTTACCTGATTCATCATAAGAAATAATAGGAGAATATTGGGAAGTCTCTTCCCTTTCGTTAGCATTCTCTTCATCTTCTATTTGTTTTCTTTTCTTTATGTAATTGGCAATATAAGAATTTCCAATGCAATTCACCGCACAATACATATAAATCTTAACTAGATCAAAACCAAGAAGTTTATCGAGATTAAATTTTGGAATACCCCCAGTTATACGTTTCATTTCTTCATAACCCAAGAGCAAACTAAGTTCATTATGATGTGCAAGGGAAATCAAGTCATCACAATTTTTGGACACGATACGGTCATGAAACAATTTGCATTTGATATTTAAATGACCATGTTCATTGCAAAGTTCGCAAGTATGGGTAAGATATCTTAAATTTTCAGCACATTCATCTAGCTCTTCTTGCAAAAAATTGGTTTCTAAGTACTTATGCCTCTTGCAATATCTATCTTCCCTATTTGGTGTGTACTTGCAAACCCAGTCTACTCCACAAAAATTGATATGTTTATAGGAGGTATTTTCATCATAACTAGTGCAATCATCATTAGCATCATGGATATTCAAAGAATTCGTACTAACAACATTGCAATCATGCTCATCATTCAAATATTTAGTGCCAAACATTTTAGAGATCTCTTCTTCTAGCACTTGAGCACAATTATCCTTTCCATCATACTCACGAAAGATACTAAAAAGATGAAGCGTATGAGACAAACTCAATTCCATTTTTTTGTAGTTTTCTTTTATAAACTAGACTAGTGATAAAACAAGAAACTAAAAGACTCGATTGCAAAATCTAAAGATATACCTTCAAGCGCTAACCTCCCCGGCAACGGCGCCAGAAAAGAGCTTGATGTCTACTACACAACCTTCTTCTTGTAGACGTTGTTGGGCCTCCAAGTGCAGAGGTTTGTAGGACAGTAGCAAATTTCCCTCAAGTGGATGACCTAAGGTTTATCAATCCGTAGGAGGCGTAGGATGAAGATGGTCTCTCTCAAGCAACCCTGCAACCAAATAACAAAGAGTCTCTTGTGTCCCCAACACACCCAATACAATGGTAAATTGTATAGGTGCACTAGTTCGGCGAAGAGATGGTGATACAAGTGGTATATGGATAGTAGATAAAGGTATTTGTAATCTGAAATAATAAAAACAGCAAGGTAACTAATGATAAAAGTGAGCGTAAATGGTATTGCAATGATAGGAAATAAGGCCTAGGGTTCATACTTTCGCTAGTGTAAGTTCCCTCAACAATAATAACATAATTGGATCACATAACTATCCCTCAACATGCAACAAAGAGTCACTCCAAAGTCACTAATAGCGGAGAACGAACGAAGAGATTATGGTAGGGTACGAAACCACCTCAAAGTTATTCTTTCCAATCAATCCGTTGGGCTATTCCTATAAGTGTCACAAATAGCCCTAGAGTTCGTACTAGAATAACACCTTAAGACACAAATCAACCAAAACCCTCATGTCACCTAGATACTCCAATGTCACCTCAAGTATCCGTGGGTATGATTATACGATATGCATCACACAATCTAAGATTCATCTATTCAACCAACACATAGGACCTCAAAGAGTGCCCCAAAGTTTTTATCGTAGAATCACGACGAAAACATGTGCCAACCCCTATGCATAGGTTCATGGGCGGAACCCGCAAGTTGATCACCAAAACATACATCAAGTGAATCACGTGATATCCCATTGTCACCACAGATATCCACGGCAAGACATACATCAAGTGTTCTCAAATCTTTAAAGACTCAATCCGATAAGATTACTTCAAAGGGGAAACTCAATTCATTACAAGAGAGAAGAGGGGGAGGAGAAACATAAGATCCAACTATAATAGAAAAGCTCGCAATACATCAAGATCGTGCCAAATCAAGAACACGAGAGAGAGAGAGAGATCAAACACATAGCTACTGGTACATACCCTCAGCCCCGAGGGAGAACTACTTCCTCCTCGTCATGGAGAGCACCGGGATAATGAAGATGGCCGCCGGAGAAGGATTTCCCCCTCCGGCAGGGTGCCGGAATGGGTCTAGATTGGTTTTCGGTGGCTATGGAGGCTTCTGGCGGTGGAACTCCCGATCTAATCTCCGTTCTGGAAGTTTTAGGGTACGATGATATATATGGGTGCAGGAAGTACGTCGGAGGAGCCACGGGGGCCCCACGAGGCAGGGGGCGCGCCCTAAGGGGGGCGCGCCCCCACCCTCGTGAGCACCTCCCGTATCTGCTGACGTGGAGTCAAAGTCTATCCGGTGGCTTTCGTTCCAAAAATAACTTCTCCAGTTGATTTCGTTCCATTTCGACTCCGTTTGATATTCCTTTTCTTCGAAACACTGAAATAGGCATAAAACATTAAATCTGGGCTGAGACTCCGGTTAATAGGTTAGTCCCAAAAATAATATAAAAGTGGAAAATAAAGCCCAATATTTTTTAAAACAGTAGATAATATAGCATGGAGCAATCAAAAATTATAGATATGTTGAAGACGTATCAAGGAGCCGGCGGAAGGCCCCGGCGATTTGTGGCAGAGGCGAGTCAGCGGAGCATGAGGCGGCTCGCCCACAACAGAGGTGGATGTGAGGCCGGCTCAACGCGGCCTACGGCAGCTCTGACGCGGAGTCGGCGGGGATTTGAAGTAAGGCCTCAGCGGAGGAGCGGCTCCCCTGCGGCAGGTCACGGTGACGGCGAGGCCACACGGCGACTTAGAGGCACCGGGTGAACCCCGAGCCCGACTCTAAGAAGCACCGGTGGAGGCGGGGCGCGCGGTCGAAACACGGCGCGGCGGCTCAAGGCGTGGCGGCAGTTTGCGGTGGCGGAGGACCACGGCTGGTCGAGGCGGTGGCAAGCCAGTGAAGGCGACTCAACGGCTGGATCGTGGCCACTCGCAGTAGAGGCGGCTCTCCGCAGCGGCTCGGCCGGCTTAACAGTGGTGGAGCCAAAACAATGGAGGTGGCTCATCAGCAGCCTGGTGGAGATAAACCACGGCGGCAGCGGCGGCTCACGGCGGAGGCCGGTCGGGTTGCGGCAGTTGCGGGAGTGGAAACGACGGCGACTTGACGAAACTGGCTGGCTCAACGGCGGCGACTCACGGCCGGAGGAGAGGTAGGCGACTTTGATAGAGGCGAGGCCAGCCCGACGGAGGCCCTCGCGCAGGGGCGGCTTACCCTGTGTGGTTGACGCGAGCGGTGGCTTGCCACAACGGGACAGCTTGCAGCAGTTCAAGGTGGAGACTGCAGCCTGGAGCTGCAATCTGGGGGTGCGGCGACTTTGGCCAGGTGGCGTTGACGGTCGGAGCCGACCACAACGGTCTCGCGGCAGAGGCCAGCGGAAAGGCTCGAGGCGGAGGCATCTTGGCGACTCACGGCGAGCCCGCGGCAGCGACTTGGAAGCAGTTGCAGGGCCGGCCTAGCGCTGGCGGCTCTTGGCGCATCCGTGGCAGAAGGAGGAGCGGCCGGGCGGCCAGTCCCGGTGAGGGCAGTTCAACGGTGAAGACGAGGCATGGCCGGCTTGAGGATGCGGTCCATGCAACAGTCCGAGGCGGACGGCGTCTCTCTGGTGAAGGTGTAGGGGCTGACTCGGACTCGGCGAGTTACGGTTGTTTGAAGACCAAAACCTCCTCCACATTGTAATGGCTTTGGACAATCCACGTCCGGGTCGTGATGGTCTTCTACTTGAACACTGTATACTTAAAAAATTCCTTTTTTGATACTTCGGGTGTTCTGGCGACTTACCAGAATAAACTTTTGTATTAGCCTTTGTTCCTGGCGTTTTGCCCCAAGATCGATCTGGCGCATAGCCCGACTGGTTAATGCCTGTTGGTCTTGGCGATGTGTGGCAACAGTAGTAGAATTTAATATCTCCACGGATCCGGTTCACAAAGGCGGCGGCTTGCGGTGTAGCCCTAATTTTTTGCTTAACCTTTAAACCTCACCGATCATAAATCTAGTCCTATAAACTTGAAGCGGACGTGGATTCTTTCAAACTGACTCTTCTTCATCCGGAAAATTGTGACCTCTCGATCCCTATGAAAGATCCCTCTAAGAACTTAACACCACCGTGCACGGGCCCCACGGTGGGCGCCAACTGTCGTGGAATTGTCACGGCAGATGTCCTAGTGTGAGGACTTAGTCGTGAGGCCATCGCATCTATGTGGTGGCTTGAGAGGGGTTGAGAGGAATCGAGAGACGCAACACAAGACAAGGGTTTAGACAGCTTCGGGCCTCGGGAAACATCATCCGGTAACAACCCTACATGCTGTTTGTGGCTAGGTCTCATTATCATCACGAGGGAGTCACTGTATCTCGATTATTCAATCTGTCCCCCTTGGGGTGCCCTACCCCTCCTTATATAAGTTGAAGGGGCGGTTTACATATAGAGTCCAACTCGGACTTAAGGCTTAACTATTCTGACTTCTCTTCACGGCTTCCCTCCATGGGCTTCTTAACGTCTTGGGCTTCTTAACTGCCGACTTACAATCTGGCTTAATTGTCTGGCTTGACTGTCTGCCGGCTTACAATAAACAATCTGCCGGCTTACAATCTGCCAGCTTAACATCTGGCTTAAACAATCTGCCGGCTTACAGTAGACAATCTACCGGCTTACAATCTGCCAGCTTAACATCTGGCTTAAACAATCTGTCGGCTTACAGTAGATAATCTACCGGCTTACAATCTGCCAGCTTAACATCTGGCTTAAACAATCTGCCGGCTTACAGTAAACAATCTCCCGGCTTACAATCTACCAGCTTAACATTTGGCTTAAACAATCTGCCGGCTTACAGTAACTAATCTGCCGACTTACAGTAACTAATCTGCCGATTTACAATCTGCCAGCTTAACATCTGGATTAAACAATCTGCCGGCTTACAGTAAACAATCTTCCGGGTCATACCAATGAAATACCAAGTCCCAGCCGGGTCATATCTCCGGCCGGGTCATACCGCGAGGTATATCCCCGACAGAATTCCTAAACGTCCCTTGATTTTTGGTGGACAACAAGTTTTCCAATGCACTAGATAATATTTTTCTTTTTATCATCAGCTATCTAGGTTAGTCTAGCTCTAAAGAAGTTAGCGTTTTTTCTTCCTAATTTCAATAAGAAAGGTGTATAAAGACATCAAGAATAAAGGAATATTGGTGAAACAACATTGTACTAGAATCACTCTACCAGCAATATTCAGTAATTTTCCTTGCTAACAAGCACACATGTTCTCAATTTTCTCAGTAATCATTTTCCACTATTTATTTCTAATTACAATATTAGAGACAGGAAGCCCCACACAGTTTAAAGACACATCTCCGAGTTCACAAGTAAAAATCTCATGGTATATATGGGACGTACGAACAACATCCCCAAATAGGAAAATCTCTCGCTTGTGAAAACTTATGGTAAGTCTAGACATTTGCTCATGCACATAATATAAATTTTAAATTTCTAGGACCACTTTCATCATCTTGTATCATGAAAATAGTACCATCTACATATTGGAGCATGTTAACTCCTTTATTCAAATTTTCACTCAACACCCCTTTTATAAAGTCATTCATTGTAGTTTTTTTCTAAAATAATAGGGAAGGCATCCACGGCTAAATAAAATAACACGCGAGACAATGGATCCCCCTGTCTCAATCTTTTATATGTCTCAAAATAAGGACCAGCCACATCATTAACTTTGACCCTCACATGACCCTCTCTCGTGGTATGCATAATCCAATCACACCATTAGTGAGGGATATTTTTTATTTTAACATTTGATACACAAATGTCCATTCAATCTTATCATAAGCTTTTTCAAAGTCAACTTTAAAGAGCAAAGCACTCAACTTCTTATGATGTATAGAATTCAAGGATTCATGTAAAACAACAACACTTTCCAAGATATATCTACCTTTAACAAAGGCAGATTGGGTCTATGATATGATGGGACTACCTTACAAAGTTTGTTCCTCAGAACTTAGTACTCCCTCCGATCGATATTGTACTAAATCAGCGACAATTAATATGGATCAGAGGGAGTAATGAATTTAAAGCTCGCATTCAGTAGACAGATGGGTCTGAATTTCTGGATCTGCTTAGCATCTTTGGTTTTCAGGGCCAAAGTAATAGTCCCGTAATTTAATATAGCCATATCCAAAAACCACTTATGAAAATCATCTAATAGATCTTCCAAATCTCCCTTAACAACCTCCCAGAAGTGTTGATAAAAATCAACATGGAGTCCATGAGGTCGAGGGATCTTATTTTTTTCATAGGAAAAACTACAGATTTTAGCTCTTCCATAGAGAAGGGCTCAATCAACATCCCAGCCAACCTCCTAGATATTTTTTCAGCTTCTTGTAAGAAATAGTAGATTCATAAGCATGTTCAAGCAATTTCTTAAAGAAAACAGTGATATATTTTAAAAGATTAACCTCTCCCTCAATAACACCATCTTCTTGGTCTACTGAAACAATTATGTTCTTCCTTTTCCTCCCATGCCCATTGGCCTATCATGATAGTACCAAGTGTTGTTACCGCCCCCCTCTCTCTAATCTCTTTATCATTATTTCTATGGAGCCATTTCATCTCTTCCTTTTTCAGAATCATCCCTAGTTGTTCTCTAAGCTCTCTTTTGTTCAGTCCTATCTTGTGAATAGCATATAACTTTGCAAGAATCTCATTTTCAAATTTTCTATACCAGGCATTAGCATTTTTGGTCCACCCTTTGATTTTCTTCCATGGAACGCTTAATCTATTTTGCCATTTTTCTATATTATACCCCTCATAATTATTGGTCCAGATCTTAGTAACAAATTCTTTAAAGCCATCTCTAAGCATCTAGGAGTTTTCAAGTCTAGAAATGGGTTGAGATATATTATGTGAGCCCGTGTCCAACAATAAAGGAGTGTGATCAGAGACTTCTCTTTCTAAAGCTTCATGAAAGGCCATGGGGTAATGTTCCTTGGGCAAAATAAAACTCCATGCAACTTCTCAAAGGTGTGATCCATCAAGTTATCAGAACAATCATTAAGAGGTAACTCCCTCAAACCAGCATGCTCAATAATAGCACTAGAGACAAAGCTCCAATGGTTAGTTTTAGTGGGATTTTCTTTCTAGAGCTATTTCTAATAAGGTTGAAATCACCACCCACCACACAATGTAGAGATTATCTTGATGAATTCTTGACAATGTTGATAAATCTTAATGAACATGATTATACTTTTCTAAGTAGAATGACAAAAATCGAGGATGCGGTCATCTTCAGTGACTATTCGTGTATTCTATTCACTTTCTTCTCAATCTATGTGAATGGACGTTTGAACAACTCCTACGTAAACGATAGATGTGACTTTGGTGGCGAACTTAGCCATGCATATATCCACCTATATTCAGCATCTTGAGAATGGTCTCATGATCTCCCGAAAATATCTTTGGCAATAGAAGAAAAAAAATTATGTGCCACAGTAGACTACTTTCCCATGTTGATCAGTTGGAGCATTTGGCGCGAGAGGAGTGAAAGGGTGTTTAACAGTCGCTTCATGCCGTTGCAAAGTGTCGTTGATCAAATCAAGAATGGGAAATGACAAGCTTAGGACGTCTGATCCTTGTTGCTTATTAGTGGTGGTCATGATGTTAACCTTTTGTGTCTTGTCTTGTCGTTTTAGCCGGTTTGTAGCTTTGATTTGTTGGACTTGTAGCTCTCCTCTGAATGATTCGAAGAAAAAATTGCCACACGTGCTTTGACAGTAGGACGCAACCATGACTTGAACACTTAGTCCGAATGTGTAATTTTGGTCAGCGTGTAAGAAGATTGGTGCAGCCTCGCCGGGTGGATTACGTGAGCGTGACACCGGCGGCGCGTTGACCTGAACGGCGCCCTCCAGCGCCTGCACAACCTGCGCCATGGTCGGCCGCTGTGCCTCCTGGTCCTGGATGCACCAACACGCTACCCATCCACCTCCTCCGGCCTCCCGTTGCCGCGCAGCCCCGGGTCTGCCACGGCGGCCACCTCCCCTTCCACCACCTTCCCTGCAGCCCATAAGGGGAAGAAGGTCCACGAATCACTGCTCCCGCTCCCTGTCGCCTCCACCTCGCTGTATCCTCGGAGTTTCGTCGGCCTGAGATGAGCTCGAATAGCACCATCCCGAAGCTGTACACGTCCGCCTTAGCGCTGATGGGCTGCCCGGAGATCCACTCCGGAGCCAGGTACCCGATGGTGCCCCGCATCGTTGTCAGCGCGCGGCTAAAGTCCCTCCCCACCAGCTTCGCCATCCCGAAGTCGGCGATCCTCGGGGACATGTCATTGTCCAGAAGGATGTTCTCCGGCTTGATGCCGCAGTGTATGATGCACTCATGACAACCGTGGTGCAGGTATGCCAACCCTCTCGCCACGCCAACCATGATGTAGTACCGTTCAGGCCAGCTCAGGGTTGCGCCCCCGCCGAAGAGGGAGCGGTCGAGGGAGCCCCAGCCCAACGTGCTCACCTCTGTCCGGAACTGCTTGTCGCCCTGCCGCCCAAGGCTCTCCAGCTTCTTGACTGCCACCTGGAGCTGGGTTGTATTGTCTTCCTTCTGCTGCTTCAGGACTCCGCGGTACACCGAGCCAAAACCGCCGCCGCCCAGCCAATCGCTAAGCACCCAGTACAATTATGGCGGCACAAAGGTCGCCATAATTGTACACGACCAAGGAGGATCCCTTCTCGTTTGCCAGTCGTCTTCTCCTAGCAAGGAGAATCCTCCAGGCCAGTATTACCAACACGCCGAATGCTGCAACACCAACCAATGGGACGCCAAGAACAAGCCATAATGTTCTCCCCCGTTTCTTCCCGTTTGTGCCGGAGACGCCAAGATCTTGCAATCCTGCTTCTGAAAGCCGGAGATGGAGGTCTGAGCCAGAGACGCCGGAATCAGCGTAGAGCTGCTCAAGGTTGCGGATCTCTCCATGCCAGACAGTGCATCCCCCGCCCCCGGCAGCGAAGACGTAGGCCCGGCAAGAGCAATTATTTTGGCAAGTCGATTCGCACTCTGCTTTGCTCTTGGCGGCGCCCACGGCGAGTGAGTCGTCGGGGAGCTTCACGTCTGGCAACGCTAGGAACCCATCGGTCGTCGACTCGTTGTGCGCGCAGGTGAGCGGAGAGCTCCGCCGGCAGCCACTGCTCCAATCGCTAAGCACCCAGTCCCCCTCCGACACTGGAACGAACCCGGGCGGGCACCGGCATGGCAGCTGGCTCCTCTGATCGCAGACGCCGAACGCGCCGCAGAGCGCGTACATGTTGCACTGCACGGCGGGTGCAGTCCAGAAGGGTTGCCAGCTCTGCCTCGCGTGCACCCACACGTACACCTTTGCCTGGCCGGTGAGATCGAGCACGATGCGCGTGATGGTCGCGTTGGACGACGTTGGTGAGGCGCCGGTACGCCGGCGTCTCGACGTACGTCGTGTTGTAGAGCATGGTCCTCATCGCCCCCGTCGCGGTCGCGAAGATGCGCCCTGTCCAGATGCCGGTCCGAAAGTACGTGCGGGACCTGTTCCACATCAAGAAGAATTCGCTGGTGCCGTTGGGGTCCACCGTGTTGTAGAACATCCCGGGCGCGGGGTCTTGGGCGTTCCGCCACGACGTCAGCGCCTGATACTCGCCGGTGAGCTTGTTCTCCCCGACCCACGCTTCAGGCACCAGCGTGTCCGTCGGATGGTCGAAGCTCTGCCACAACACGTTGGACCGATGAGCTCAAGGTTGCCGTCGGCGGCGGACACCCGGAGCTGGGCGGAGGCGACGGCAGAGAGGGGAGTCGCGCGGTTGCCGACCCAGACAACGGTCTGGACGGGGATGTTCTTGTACCAGATCCCAAGGTAGAACCGGTCGCCGAGGCTGCCGGCAGGGGTGAACAGGCCGAGCTCGAACTTGCCCTGTGCCGAGACCAGCGTGTCGTTGCCCCGCAGCGGACGCGGCGCCGAGACTGTCGCCGCTGCACCAGGAGCAGCGGCGAAGCAGAAAGCAAGGGCTACGAAAGTGGCCATGATCAACGACATGGTGTTTGGCGGAGCCCTTCCCTTTGCCAGTGAATTCTCAGGGGGTGCAATCGAATTTGCGGTAAACAACGGAGACGGGTCGCAAGAAATATCATCTCGCGAGAGACACGTGCAGCACGCTTGAGATTACTAGTAGTAAGAGCAGCACGCTTGAGATTACTTTACTCATCGCTTAGTTTATTCAAAGCCAAAGTTGATTTGACGACACTTCGGAAAAGGTTTCCCTGGGACAATAAGATGGAAGACGTGCTAACGTAGTTTTCTGTGGCGGATCTTTCTTCTATTCCTAAAGTTCTTCTTTTTTTTACGAAACCTTGAGACCATTCTCAAGATATGAATAAAATGGTGAGTGGCTCAGCACCGTTTGCGCGACAGCTATATTGTCTTCTGAGAAATTGTTTGAAAAGTCCAAAGACAAGTGAATGAAATGCACCAATAGTCAATGAATTTAGTCATATTTAGATGCATTATAACTGAGCACTTTTTTTGCCCTCTCAGATCATTAGCATTTCTATCCGTTGCATGATTACTTTTAGAGTTTTTTGACCGTCCGATCTGCTCTTAATCCCACCTAAATCGCGGGTACAGGCTGTGCTAGCCTCTCGGGCCGCTGCTCCAGTGGCTTTTTTGGGCATATGGTGTTCAATTGGGCCTGTACTTAGGGCCTGTCGAACGTGAAACCCTAAAACAATGACGGCTGCGACCCTGGTCTATTTTGCTCGCAGCATCGCGTCGCGCCGCCTCATCATGGTTGGCCATCGTGGGGTCTCGGATTGCAACGGCGGTTGCGCTGGATTTGCACCGACGTGGTGGACATTGCATCCTTGGTTCGTTCGATCGCAGGGACGCCGTTCTATTGCACAGAGGCGAACGATGTGGCCGGATGGGGCACGGAAACGAGCAGCAACGTGGAACAGTGACAAATCGTGGCTGCGGGCGACGCGCCGGCGTCCCATCTTCCGTGAGCGGATCCGGCGTGCGAAACCAGCGGACGCGCGATGCAGGTGCCCGATCCTCACACGAGATGCGGCGTGGAGTCTCGGCGCCCTCCCTGCTCCCGGCCGCACCAGCACCTCCGTGCCGGATGCGACGGAGTCTCCGGTGCCCTCCCTGCTCGCCGCGCTGTCGCTTCGCCCATCGTGCAACTGCCCCGCGCTCCACTCCCTCCAACGGCGCATAGCACTGCCCTCTTCTAGAAACGCTCTGCCGCCTCCTTGCCTAGCCTCCTCCATTGGCCATGCATGTCTTGGCCACAAGCGCCCCGCCCCACTGTCTTCCTGGTCTGTCCACACTCCTGAGTCCTGTGCCCTTCCACGCTTCACGCCCATGGTGCCAGACACGCTAACCTGGTATGTGTATGATAGCAGTGTTTCGCGAAAAAGAAACACCGTCCTCAGGTTAGAGATATTTCCTAGCGCGTAACGACAATAAAGTAAAGTGCGGGCGTGCCAGTATATAATAATATAAAAAAGGTAAAGGAGACAAACATAGGGAAATATTGCTTTATTAATTCTTTATCGAATTACAAAGTACAATTTCCCACTGATTACAAATATTGCACCTTTAACTAAATCTGTCTTGAATCGGCGATTGCATAGTTGCAGGTTCCTGGAGCCTCGTAAGACAATCCGGTTAGTTACATCCGCGGGGCAATTCGCGAAACACCTCCGATTAAGCTGCACTGATGGTTGTTGTCTTGAACCTGAAATATTCTTCAAAATATATGTGGCCGATGTGGCCATGTTGTGACATGGTAAAGACTTGTCGGTCTTTGGACTAAGATATCCGGCCACGTCGGCACCGGGTTCTTAGCAAAGTCTCAAGGTGAACGTTCGGCCTCGTCAATCGCGAACAAAAGGATATCCTGCCTCGTCAGTAAGGACGTGTGAGTAACTTCCGGCCTCGTCGGTCGTGGAAGGTAGCTGTCTTCCAACCTCGTCGGTTGGTCTAGACTAATGAGTTGTTCCGGCCTGGTCAGTCACGGAAAAAGAAACCATATACATAAGACTTTGTTATGGACTCCCTTCATGAGGGCCATGAATGACATCTTAAAATTTATGCACTAGGCATGTCATAGGATTGATTATCCAGGTTGCTCATACACCATGAAAGATATTCAAATATAAACACATAAATCTCACGTGGCTAAATTAAATAACCCATGACAAATAATACAGCAATGTGGCAGACTTCTCCAAATCTTGTACATGATACTTATGGGCGAATCTATCATGCCTTTAAATACTTTTAAACCCAAACTCTTCATCGTCAGACCAAATTGATGTTCTGAGTGTAGCACTATTGACTCTGAAATTTTATGTGGAAACGATCGGCACTAGAGCGATCTGAAACCAAGCCGAGCACTATTTGATTTTCTTCTCAAATATTTCTGTACGGAAACGATCGACTCTAAGAGTGATCCGAATCCAAAATCTGGCACCAGCAACTTACCTCCAATTATATTTTTATACGGAAACGATCTGTTATGGGAGTGATCCGAATTCAAACCATGCACTGGTCGATCTGCCTATCAAACATTACATGTCACGACTGAATTTGTAAACCAATCTAAAACAATCCGAGGCAACAAATAGATCCGGTGTAACCGATCTTTTAATGTGAGGCAACCAGCTGTGAGAAAAGAGGACATCAAATCTCACCATTTCTTATCATAAGAGCACGTGGCTGTCGACGCGGCCGCCGGCAAGGCAAAGGATACTACGGGATTTCGGTGAGTAGCAGGGCTTCACCATCAGGGACTATGGGAGATTTGCATGCTCAGATCTCCATGCATGCGAGCAGCCTGGCTGTGGCCAGCCCGTGTGCGCTTGTGTTCTTGAGAGTGGCCTTGCGGCCAGCGGTGTATGTGCGTTCCCCCTTGTGCGTGAGGATTGCTGAGCTTTATACAGGAAGGCGGTAGGGCATCGGGGGCTCCCAACGCGCCGCCAGGGCCATTCGGCCGAACGCTTCTTCTGGAGAGATATGTGGGGCTCGTTCAGTTATCACGCGTTGCCTCCAAGCTAACCATGCATGGATCCTTATCTAATCACCAGCCCGTCGCCGTACATCAGAAGATTATCATGTGGTGTGACTGCCTCTGAACCCAAGCGGTGCGCATGCAGCTGCCGCTCCAAACTAGTATTGAGTAGTAACCGAACTTCTAATACATTTAGCCATCGTGTCAGGTTAGAGCTGGCCGGAATAGTTTGTTCATGGGAATAGTACTATGATTAAGCATGCTAGTTTCTTTTTTGAGGGGTGATTAAGCATGCTAGTTGGCATGCAACTGCATGTATGCATCCCCGTTCTGGTTCTCTAGCCCATACAAGATACATGCATACACATAATACATGTAGATAGCTTTTCTTTGTACGTGTGCGTGTCAAAACACTATCACGTTTATTCTTCCTTTAATTCTAACGAAAATAATTAGGAAGAACACTAGAAAAACAATTCCCATGCCCGTAGATATTCCGGCGTGACAAAATCTCATCATACAAGCGTCATACCCCCTTCGGTCCTTTTTACTCTGCATATTAAGTTTGTCCGAAGTCAATCTCATCCAACTTTGACCAAGTTTATATAAAAAATTATAGACATTCACATAACAACACCAATATCATTAGATTCATCTTGGAATATATTTTTATATTATATTTATTAGATATTATAGATGCTAATAATTTCTAATATAAATTTGGTCAAACTTAGCAAAGTTTGACTTTCGGCAAATTCAATGTGCAGAGTAAAAAGGACCGGAGGGAGTACAAAATTCTGAATTTTTTGTAATGTACGACTTTCTGGTTCGTTCATGTTGTATAATTGTTCCCATGTTCAATACCAATGTCTGCTATTTTCTACCGTGTACATCTGCTGCTCTCGGTTCTAAGCTCTCCAAGGCAATGGACTTTTTCCGACCATTTTCAGAAAGAGGGTTGTACCGACATATAATTGCAAATCTTACTGCATAGCATGCCATAGTTAAAACCGATATGCAAACGAATGTATTGGAACAAGGTCTTAGATATGGAGTAAGAAGATTCCTGAAATAATGAGTTTTCTGAACCATGAAAATTTACGGAAATGTTAACGCCCACACGTGTGGGCGTTCACCATCCCGACCACACGTAAGCATCTCCGTTGGCAACTGTGTGCACGAATCTTGGAACAAACCGGCCGGTTTTCTGCGTCACGTAGGACGAGGCGCGTGTGCGGTGTGCGAGACAGTTCGCCCGCACGTTGGTTGCCATCCCACGGTCAGCGGTTGCCACTCGGAGGCGTGCGGTGGAACTGCTATGCGCCCGCACGCCACGCTCCGATCGCGGTTGACGTCAAACACGTCGCACACCTCTGCCCCCTCTCCGTCACGGTTCCATTTACTCACCCGCACCGCAGTTACTGGCACAACCCACTCGCATTTCAAACCATTGGAGGAGAAGGCGAGGGGAGAAGGCGACGGCGGAGGCGGAAGAATCGACGGTGTTCGCGGCCGTCGGTGGGGCTCACCGGAACAGAGCGGCTTCGCCGGAGCGCCTGCGGGTTGAAGGTAATGCTCGCTACAACTCTCGCAATTCCTTCCTGCATTTTTCCCCCTTCCCTCCCTGTTCGATTCCTCGATCGAGATTCGTAGAGATTCAGGCGATTCGGCGATGCGTCGGCGTTCCCGCCGGCGTCGAAGTCGTCTGCTAGCCGTTTTTGGTGGCACTGGGCAGTTTCGTCGCGGCCGCGGCCGCGGCATCGTCGGTGTGGTTATGCCTGTTCGGAGGCACGCACTAGTATTGCCTATGGATTGGGCAGGTGTCTCCCGGTTTGTTTGATGCGCATTGGTTCGAATTTGTGTTTGCAGTCAGTTCGTGGGAGAATTTTGAGGATGAATTTGAAGTCGCGGTAGTTGCCATTGAATCCTAGATCTAGTTAGTTGGGTTTTGAAACTGTAGTATGAGGCGAACTTGATAGTTTCATTAACTATCATGATTGTGTGGCAACTAACTCCCTGAACAAATGTGATAGTTGCCACAAATGTGTTTCCCCTTTGCGGCAACAAATTACTGAAATGACTGTGTTAGTTGCCACATATAAGCTTTCGCATGGGGCAACTATTTTTATTGAATGACTGTGATAGTTGCCACACACACGCTCTTCCATGTGGCAACTAAATTTGCTGAATTACTGTGATAGTAGCCACAAACATGCTTTTTCATTGTGGCATCTAATTTTTCTGAATGATTTGTGATAGTTACCATACTGTGATAGTTGCCAAAATCGGTAGTCAATGCAGTTTCAGGAGCCAACTGCACTGGACGGCAACTAATGTGCACATCAAGTGTGCCTGTTGCCACTTGGATGGTATATTCATGTGGCGAATAGAATGTGAACACACTGTCTGTTGCCATTCTGCAGATAAGACAGTGTGGCAAATTGGCTGCATAATGTGGCAACCAAATTTGCATATCAATTGTGTCAGATGCCATACATATGCTTTGCATGTGGCAAGTTTTTGACCGACCACCATGACAATTTGGTCTGTTCCTATCTCAGCAGAATGGCTCGTGGCAATCATCAAAACAATGATGATGATTTCATGGATCCACCACAGCGTAATCGGCCAACTGGATGGATAAAAGAGGGTGATGAGGTAAATGTTCACACATCCCCCCTTCCTCCTGATTTATGTTACTGGTTGACACCTCGAGCTTGCAGTCGTCTGACACGAACTAAAATTTCATGACATTGCAAAACATGGCAACAACTGATCACTGTTTGCAAAAACATGGCAACAACTGATCACTTTTTGTCTGTTTTTTGCAGAAGAAGAAACATATTCGCAATAGAGCCTCCCAAGAACGACTGACTGCGTTGACTGACAAATTCACCGACGATCAGAAGGGGGCTGCTGCTGAGATGGGTATGCAGTCTATGATGGATGTCCGGTGCACGAACCTTGTCAACCCTGTATGCGACTGGCTTGGTGAGATCTACGACCCCGCCTCCAGGGAATTCGTGATTCCGGGACATGGAAGACTACTGTTGAACGAGGAATCCGTGTTCTGCACTTTGGGTGTGCCTCGTGGACATATGAAAGTCCCGTACGAGGTCAACAATGAGATCGAGGAAGCGTTGTTCCCCGTTTGTTTCCTGGGCCTGAATCCATGCCGAACACGTCCGCAGTGGCAGATTCGCTGCAGGCCATGACGATGCATGGAGATGTTTTCAAGATGAAGCTACTCATGTACCTCATCTCAGCTGTTTTCGCGCCGACCACCTCTCTTCGCCCAAGCAACAAATGCTTCCCCATCCTGGTGAATGATCCATCTTTACTACTTTATTTTCCTTTGATCTTTTTGGCTCCGATGTCATGTGTAAAGCTAGTGACTGCCAGCGTTTTCCGATGTTTTTTTCCATTTGATTTCTGATGCGGCAACCTTTTTTTGTCCTGAAATTTTTTGTGGTGCAGGCGGATCTGGGAAATGTGAAGAACATGAATTGGTGTAAGTTTATTGCTGACTTCCTGCACGATGCATTCTCAAGCAAGATGTATCAAAAGGGTTGTCGACTGCATTTAATGGTATTTTTTTACCAGTTCTTTCTGTGAACACTGTTTTTTGAACACACTTTTATTCATGCATGGCAACCTAATCATAACAAGATGGCAACCTGATCATATCAAGATGGCAACTGCCATAATGACAATATGGCAACTGACATAATGACAATATGGCAACTCCCATCATATTAGTATGGCAACTGTCATCATACTATGATGGCAACTGCCATCATAACAACATGGCAACTTCTATCACACTATGATGGAAATTAGCACATGGAGATGGCATCTTCTTCTTTTTCTTCTATTCTTTCATGCACCTCAACTTGATTATCATGGGAACATATATTATCCTGTTTTCCTCCACACAGTACCCATGATGGCAATTGATATTTATTTCTTTTTAAAATTGTTTTGCATCAGCTCATGTACGTCGACTGTCTTGACCTGTCCATCGTGGATTTCACTGGGACAGGAGGCCTGCCGCCTGCGCACAAGTTTGCTGTTTCTGCATGGACTATCAACGCTTTCAAGGCTGTGCTTGCCGCAGACAAGACTACTGACACCACATATGGAAAACTGCAGGTTAGTTCTGGTTTCTTTGCCCACACGGCATGCCTACAAATTGGCATGAGGCAACCGTCTGTGGGTCATAAGAGATGACTACCTTTGTTATCCATGGCTATCTGAGTACTATATCCATGTCTCATTCCACATGGCAACCCTTTTCATTCGTGCTTAAACTTACATTCTCTCTCTTACGTCCTAGCTTTTTTTTCTTTTTTTCCCTTTTTTGTTCTTTCCAGCTGATGGCCAAGCATGCTATAGACTACAGCGTGTTTGGGGGGCCTCAAAACTTTGGAAAGTGGATGGACGTGTACTCAGCTCCGTCTTGCCCTGCCGAGGTAAGCAAAAGATCTACATCTATGGTTTGCCGTGGAGTATTTTTTGATGTCGTGCAAGTGATTGCAATACGGTGGTCATTGATGCTTCTTTGTTTCGTGCACAGGCGAGGGCACCTGTTGAGCATCTAATAGGGCAGTTTGCATCTGAAATGATCGGCTTGCTCTGGAAGTTGGTTGAGGGGTGGACGTCCCTCAGTGGCTCTGACAGCGACGCGGTTGCGAGGCAGTTCACTTCGTTTGTCCCAGAACGTACACACCGGCCAACCGGTTGCCGTGGCCGGTATGACTACAACAGTTCCCAAGAGCCTGCTGACACACAAGATGAACTAGGTGGAGATGCTGGTCTCAGCAAGGATGATGACGATGTCATGGAGAATGTGCAAGAGGACACCGATGATGATGATCATGCTGAAGTTCACGCAAGTGGTAACAAGGGAAATGATGCAACAGATGTCCCCCAACCGGAGAAAGTGAAACAACACACGGCTGCGAGAGGCGAGGGGGTTTTGCCATCAAAGAGGGGGAGGGCTCCAGAGGGTGTTGGGCAGGGTTCTGCTGGCAAGAGGTCTAGGACCGACCCCGTAGCTACCAGGAAGAGGTTCAACTTTTATTTTAGTTTTTTGCTTTGTCTATTTTCTTCGAACAGACTCATCCTTTTTTTGCACTTGTTTTTGTCAAGTGCGGCAACGAGTTTGCTGTCCGACAATTGCCACCTTTTTTTCCTCCATCTCATACGTGCAGCGAGCCGACAGCTGGTGGACGAGCAGTTACGAAGAAACAGGCGCCAACGCCAACCCGTGTTTCTGCTCGGTGGAACAAAGGCGCCCCCATTGCCGGTGACACCCCTTCCACCAGGTCATCTCCTCGCACGACGACGATCAACACCGGGGATCCTGTCGTGTTGCCAGACATGAGGAAGGCAGTCAGGAAGTAGGTTTTTTCATCCGCTTTCATTGACATAGCGCTATATTTTCTTGATTTTCCAATGCATCCGTTTAGCTTGTCACATTGTCTTCTGTCATCGCCCCCCACGTGGCAACTGCTGTTCTCCAAATAATTTTTTCCTTCCTTTTTAAGTGTATGGCAACTCCTACTGTTTTTACATGGCAACTGGAATCTAGGCCAAATGGTAACTTTATGTACCTAATGGTAACCGCCATCTTTACCGTTGGCTTGTGAGCTCATCCCACACCTAGGTTTGAAATTGCATTCATGGCAGATCAGACATTTTTATCATTCTTCAGTTTGGCTAACATGGCAACTGCTGCTGGATGGCAACTACTAATTATGACACATGGCAACTCACGTTCCCCTTACATGGCAACTACCAGCTTTTCCACTTGTTTTTCATTTTTTTAAGATTTCTACCAAGGCAAACATATTTTTGTTCATTTTTTAATACCTTTTTCATGTGCTTTATTTTTTTTGCAGGGTGAAGAAGACTACTACGCGCGGGGCCAAGCATATCAGTAAGGACCCGCTCGAACGCCTGCATTCAAAGTTGTCAACAGGGCGCAACTCAGATGTACATGAGGCACCAGGCGACAATACTGCTGCTGCACCGTTGACCGCTCCCACCAACTCTGATGCAAGTGGCCGACCATCTCCGTCGGCTGCAGATGTGCAGGCTAGAACAACAGGCATCCATACATCGGGGAGTGATGAGTCGGTATCTGCCAGGACAGCTGAAATATTGCCAACTCTTCTGGCAATGAAGGATGCTGCTGTGAGCCATGCCACCCCATCAGCAAGTGTTGAAGTGGATGCTCCCGAGATGAACCTAAGCAAGAAAGATTCCCGCTCATCTGACACTGATCTAGATCCAGATTGGGGCACTCCTCCACCTCCGCCTCCTGGTCGCCCTTCCGGCGAGGACTCTGAGGTGGACTGCGTCCTGGAGACCCCGCCCGAGCTCCTTCCCTGCGCGCCCCCAACCACCATCTTCAATGCTCCTGCTTCAGGCCGTTCCGCCATCCCGTCGTGCATTGATGGTGTTAATGGCGGAGACCGTTCGGGATGGCTTGCGTGCTTTCGGCCCGCCCCTGCGCAGGCCACGGCTGAGCAATCACTCCCGCGCGGCGTGGCGACTGCGGGGCTCGAGGATGAGGTGACGACGCCATGGATCGAGGTCAGGCATGGGCCGCCGCGCCCTGCGCCGGCCCCTATTACTGCCTTCACTCCCCGCGCCCCTCCTCCCGCTTGGATAAAAGGCCTCTGCTTCCACTGTCTCAAGCCTCGACATCGCGCCGTCGACTGCCGCGACCCTGTCACCTGCAGACGGTGCTTCCGCTCCGGCCACATAGCGCGTAGCTGCACCCATGCTCCGCGCCCGCACCTGCGCCCCGGTGCTCCCTCGCCTGCTCTGCGTCGAGCTCCTCCTCTCGCGCCTGCTCGTATCCGCCTGCCGGCGCCCACGCCCGTGCCTTCCCAAGCTGACATGGCTTCCTCCTCCGCTGCTTCTTCGGCCTGGGCTGGTGACCACAACGCCCGCCCGGAGGTGTTCGCCTTCATCCACAACACCCCGGCCATGCAAGTGGAGGCGGCGCTCCTGGAATCCAACGGGGTGGTGGTCTGGTTCGACCGCGACCGCCGTGCCTCCACCAACGAGGTTGCTGCAGTCATTGCAGACAAGGTTGGCGCCTTGGCGCTGGATGTCATCCTCGTCTTCCACTTCCCCAAGCGGTTCCTGGTGCGTTTCATCCACAAGCATCACGCTGACATCGCCACATCCCGCCGGGAGCTCCCGTTCGGCGACACCAAGCTTCAGATGCGAGCCTGGCGCCTGGAAGCCCATGTAGAGCATGTCGACCTCCGCCACCACTTGCGCCTCTGCCTCGAGGGGCTGCCGCTATACGCTTGGGACGAGGAGGCGGTTGCCAAGGCCGTCGGCTCTGGCTGCTCGCTGGACTACATCGAGCCGGCATCCAAGATCAAGTCGGTGACCGATGTGCTGGCATTGTGGGCGTGGACGCCATGCCCAAGCAGGGTGCCAAGGGTGAGCTGGGTCACTTTCCCCGCCCGCAATGGTGGCGCCCCGGTGTACGGGCGCAAGGTGCTGGAGCATCGTGTCCTAGTCCACCTCGACATCCATGAAGATCCATCCTCTGGCAAAGTGGTGTCCAGGCCTAACCCCTGGAAATCAAACATCGTGGATGGGGAGACGATGCCGCATGACAGGCGCGAGTGCATCTCTCGTCCTATTCAGCGGGGCCGCCAAGACCGCAGGGACTGGGACGACGAAGGGGACCGTGGCCGGGGGCGTGACGGCCGGGGCACGTCCAGAGGCGGGCAAGGCTGGGGCGACCGCATCCGCCGGAGCCTCTCCCATGCTCCGCGTGAGGAGCAGCGCGACACCGGCAGAGAACGCCGGGATGGGCGTTAGGGGAGCCGCGATGGTCGCCGCCGCGGCAACTCTGGGCTGCCCGCTGTCCAGGGCGCTGTTCCGGTGCCTCTCGGCTCTGGCCCCCTGTGCGCTCCTCCCATGCGTGCTGTGGAGCTTGAGCTTGATTCAGATGCCGTCGGCGCTCGGGGCCGTAGCCCGGTCAGGCAGCAGCGGCCGGCCTCTGCCAGGCGCATATCCAGGGACGCACGCACCTCCCGGCACCACCACCCCTTTCTCCTACAACGGTGCTCCGAACCCCGCCGACCTCCAAGCGTGACGAAGCTCATGCTGCTGCGGCGGCCTCCTAAAACCCGAGTCCGGCGCTCATCGAGCTTTGTTCGCCGACCATGATGCAACGACCTCTTCTGGACATGTCCCCGATGCGGCCCCCAGGCTTTGAAGCCTTGCCCACTCCGCCTCTCCAGTGCAACGGCAACCTGCAGCGAACCCCTTCGCCAACCCGTGCTTGCCTTGTTGATGCTGGACACGACCTGCCCGCTGGCTTGGCGGAGCTCGTTGTGCCCTGTATAGAGCTTCCAGCAACGCTCTTCTGCTCAAAACAGCCGGCGCTCCTGCCGCTCACATCTGTGCAACCTTCTGAAGCACCCATGGCATCACCGAGGCCAAGCCCTCCAGCAGCCCGTCGGAAGACCTTGGCAGGCATGAGGATCTCCAAGGAAGGCGGGATCTCTCTGCAACGGATCAGGCGCCCTTCCAACCGCACGCCGGCTGCCCCGGTTGCAAAGGTGGCTGAGCGCCTTGTTTGTCGCAGCCTGGGCATAACCAAAGATGGTGAAGATGTCACCGCTTCGACCCTGAATGTGTTCACGGAGAGATTCAAGGAGCAGCTCCCCCTTGAAGTGATTGTGGCCATGAGGGATTTTTTCAAGCTTGACGATAGTGCTATTGCTGCTGTCGAGGACGCGTTGATAGACCACGGTGGTGCAGCGGCTATGGACTCTGTGTGGCTGGAACAAGATGGCCAGGGATCGCAGCCGGCGATCGCCTGAGTAGGCAGTCCCTGGGTTAGGGCCTTCATGTTTGTTATGTTAGTACGCCATCTTGATGCTTTCCAGGGGATTGCACTTGCTACTAGTTTGCACGTATCCAGTTCGTGCATAGGTTTTAGTTACTTTGGGTCTTGTAGATGGGACTGTGTTCCCATTGTGTGTGTTGGTGTTTAGTCAGGTTCGGCCGCGGGCCATGTACCTGGGACTTGGATCCCCTCCTGGTTGTATTATTGTTATTCCTTATGTTAGTCAAAGGGCATCTGCTGTGAACCCATGACAGAACAGCCTATCAATACACTCAGCTGGAATGTGAGAGGGCTTAATTGCACGGACCGTAGAGCAGCTGTCAAGGCTACCATCTCTGACACCACTTGTCATTTGGTCTGTCTCCAGGAGACTAAGTTGAGCACCGTTGACAGATACATTGCTGCTTCTCTCGGTGGAAACAAGCTTCAGAGTTTCGCGCATCGACCGGCCACCGGAACCAGGGGCAGAATCCTTATGCTATGGGATGACAGCCTCCTTCATGTCTCCGACATCACCACCTCGACTTTTTGTCTCTCTGCTATGGTGCGGATTCGCGCTTCCGACTCCTCCTTCAAAATCACGTCCGTCTATGGCCCCACCGACAGCGCCTCCAAAGATGCTTTCTTTGCGGAGCTGCTTAGCCAGAAGCCACCTCCGGGAGTGGCATGGCTTGCCACTGGAGACTTCAACCAAATCTACCGTGCCAGGGATAAAAACAAACGGAATGTTAACCGTAGCAGAATCAATCGCTTTCGTGCCGCTTTGCAATCTTGCGAGCTCAAGGAGATCCATCTACAGAACAGGCGTTTCACCTGGAGCAATGAGAGGACAAATCCCACCCTTTGCAAACTTGACTCCTTCTTCTGCAACGCCGAGTGGGACACCACCTTCAACACCCATGTGTTGCATGCCTTGTCGTCATCCCTCTCCGACCACTGCCCTCTCTTGCTTGCTGATGACAAAGGACCCAAAAGACCTCAGTCTTTCAAGTTTGAAAATTTCTGGACCTCCCTTCCAGGATTCCATGACATCGTCCAAAAGGCATGGGCCGAGGGCGTGTCACACACGGAGCCTTATCTCATTTTGCATCACAAGCTCAAGAAGACCGCGCTACGTCTCAAGGAGTGGAGTAGAAGACTCTTCTCAGCAGCGAACATTCACTTCCACGCGGCACTACTCGTGATCCTAAGGCTGGACATTGCGCAGGAATCACACCCCCTATCGCCGGAGGAGCTTGACCTACGTGCTAGACTAAAACGCAGGGTGATCAGTTTGGTAGTTCTGTAGAGGGCCAGAAAGAGCCAATGCGCCCGAATCACTAACCTCAAGGAGGGTGATGCAAACACAAAGTTCTTCCACCGCCGCGTCAATGCCTGAAGAAGAAAGAACCACATCCACCGCATCAAGCTCGCAAGCGGTTGGGTTACTGACCATGGCCAAAAATAAAAGATCATCCATGACCACTTCTCTGAGGTCATGGGGAAGGGGCACACGAGCAACCTTGACTTCAATTGGGAGGAGCTCAACGTGCAGCCGGTCGACCTTCACACCCTGGATGACACTATCACTGAGGAGGAGGTTTGGAACGCCATTAATGAAATGCCAAGCGACAAGGCTCCCGGCCCGGACGGCTTCACGGGTATCTTTTTCAAGAAATGTTGGGCCATCGTCAAACCTGATATCATGCGAGTCATCCACCGGTTTGACTCCCTTCACACGTCCAATCTTCAATGGTTGAACTCCGCCAATGTGGTGCTCTTGCCCAAGAAGGATGGCGCAGAGGGCATCTCCGATTATAGGCCCATAAGCCTCATCCATGCCATTGCCAAAATCATTGCTAAGGTGCTCTCCTTGCGGCTTGCCCCGCATATGGATGCCCTCATCTCCAACGCCCAAAGCGCCTTCATAAAAAAGAGAAGTATCCATGACAACTTCATGTATGTGCGGAACTTTGCTCGACGCCTCCACAAGCGCAAGACCCCTGCCCTTCTGTTCAAGCTTTACATAAGAAAAGCCTTTGACTCTGTCAAATGGGAATTCATCCTGGACCTCCTGCAATGTAGGGGTTTCCCTAGAAAATTCCGTGACTGGATTGCCGCACTACTTTGCTCCTCATCCTCACGTTTCATGCTCAATGGGCTGCCCGGACCTCCCATCTATCATGGTCGTGGTTTTCGTCAAGGGGACCCGATCTCGCCGCTGCTATTCGTCCTCGCAATTGACCCGCTTCACCAAATTCTTGAGTTGGCAACTAGGAAGGGCCTCCTGCATAAGATTCGGGGACGAGGTGCTATGATGAGAACCTCCTTATATGCGGATGACGCAACTATTTTCATGGCCCCAATCAAAAGCGACGTCGACAACCTCGCCACCATCTTGAAGGGTTTCGGGGATGTCACGAGTCTATGCACCAACTTCCACAAGAGTTCGGTTGTGCCAATCAGATGTGCCAATGTTGACTTGGATCATGTCCTCAGTGCCGTTCCCGTGTCTAGAGCCACCTTTCCGATGAAATACCTGGGACTCCCACTCTCGGTCTGGCAGCTCAAGACTGTGGATTTCCAATACCTTGAAGACAAGGCGGCCGGCAAGCTTGCCACCTGGGACGGCCAAAACATCACCACCATCGGGCGCACGACACTGGTCAGATCGGTTATTGCCTCCCAAGCAGTGTATGCCATCACACCTCTCATCGTGCCACCACGCTCTCTTCACAACATCAACAAATTGGAGAGGGCTTTCCTTTGGTCTGGTTTAGATAAGACGACCGGTGCCAAATGTAAAGTGAATTGGAAGGTGGTTTGCCGCCCCAAGGAGTATGGAGGCCTTGGGGTTCTAGACACTGACAAGTTTGCTTGTGCCTTACGCCTTAGGTGGACATGGTATGAATGGAAGGAGCCAAACAAGCTTTGGGTGGGGCTTGGGAACCCTTGCACGGAGGAGGACATGGACTTCTTCTATGCCTCAACGACCATCATTTTGGGCAACGGTGCCAAAACACCTTTTTTGGTATTCCCCATGGCTTCTTGGGCGGAAACTGAAGGACATTGCCCCCTTGATTTATGCGGCCTCCACGCGCAAGAACTGGAAGGTGCGGGAGGCCCTCCATGGAGATGCTTGGATTCTTAAGATCGGTCGCAACACCATTATCTCCGGTGCCCACATCCTCCAATTCTTCACGTTATGGATGCTTGTGCATGACCTACACTTGGATCAACAAATTGACGATGACATTATTTGGAAACACGCCAACGACGGGTCCTACTCCGCGGCCACCGCCTACAAGGCTCAGTTTCTTGGACTGACACTTTCGCCCATAGACTTTATGATCTGGAAGGCTTGGGCCCCTCCTAAGATCAAGTTTTTTGCTTGGTTGGCTATCCAAGACCGGATTTGGACAGCCGACAGATTGGAGCGGCGCGGTTGGCAAAACTGTGGTCTTTGCTCGCTTTGCAATCGTGTTGGCGAGATGGGTGCACACCTCTTCTACAAATGCCGCTACACCATAAGGCTATGGAACTCGGTCATCCTTGAATTTGGTCTAGCACACATGGACACCTCCTCTTGGCATTTGGATGGATCCGTTTTGGAATGGTGGGAAAAGCGAACCTGCTTGCAAAACCCAAACCGACGAGTCCTGGCCTCACTTACAATGCTAGTCTCTTGGACGATCTGGAGCGAGCGTAATGCTCGGGTCTTCCGACACAAGAGCGCACCGCCTCCGGTCCTTCTCCGTGCTATCATCAACGACGTCAAGCTTTGGATTATCGCGGGAGCTAAAAAACTAGGGTGTATTCTTGTGCGCGAGTAGTTGCCATGCCGGGCATACGGATCATTTGTAACACTCTAAAACACTTCTCTCTTATTTAATGAATGAGGCAAATCTTTTGCCTCCATTTTGAAAAAAAAACTTTTCGTGCGTTCTAGATTTACAGACTAGTAGTAGTTTGATTGCATGGCTGGTGTGGCCTTGAACTGGTCCATGTCTTGAGCGGCGACATGTGCTGCTGAGTCCTCCACGTACTACATGTACTGATTTTTTAGGATAACTTCGGTCTATTCATCACCTTGTTAAGGTGGTAAAGATACACCAGAAATAAAAAATAGGGGATGACCAGGTCTCAGTCGACTGAGATTTAATCAAATCTTAGTCAGTGAGATAATATGCAGAGAGAAAAATATAAAACTGAAAAGAAAATTTTGTACAGATCTTAAAGTAAGATCTTATGGATGTAGCATCGGCTGAGACTTAATGAAGTTTTACTCGACTGAGACTTAGCAACACTGTAAAAAATACATTTAGATCCGTAGACCACCAAGTGAAGACTACTACCACTAGAGTGGGCTGAAGGCGCCACCCCTTCTTCGCCCCCCCCCCCCCTTATCAGAACCGAGCAATCCTTGTTTTAGTAGACAGTCGGGAAGTCGTTGTGCTAAGGGTCCGTAGGACCAGTGCACCAGAAGAGCAACCGCCACCGAGAAGAGAAGCGTAGATCGAAAGGATACAACACGTAAACACACGAACATAGACGAATGAAGACATTCCCAAACGGGTCGGCCTTTTGACCAAGTCAAACAGGCCGGCCTTTTCACAGGAATGGGGCTCTGTTGGGTCGTGCCACGTGTCGATGTATCATAGGCGCGTTCGGTCCAATGAGTGGATGATATCTGTCCTAACGGTGAGCCGACACGTGTTTCCTCCAGTCAATGCTGATTTTACATGTGGAAAATCCCCATTGATCGGGGCTTTTAACGGGTTATCGGATCCAAAACCGGATCCGATAGCGTAACGGCGAGCCGTTACGGTGGATGCCACATGTCGGTCACCCTTATCGAAAGCACTTCTATGACGCAGGGTTTATTGTCATGGCAGTGGACACTTCCGTGATGATATTTTTGATAATGTCATGGAACACTTCTATGACAACATAGGTATGACTATCTTGATTCTGTCATAAAATTGTCATGGGTGTAAATGCATGACAGAAAACGTGACCTACTATGACAGACACGTATCATCACGAAAGTGTCTTTTTCTGTAGTGTGAGCTGTCTTCGGTTTGAAGTATGAACAACAAGAAAACTGTCGTTAATATTGCTTGTGTTGCTGCCATTTGGGGCATTTGGACTATGCGTAATAATATTTGTTTTCAGGGCGTGCCGTGGACAAGCACTCGAGTAATCTTGGAGAAGATCAGCTCGTCTCTATATCAATGGAAGATTCTTCCCAGGGGTGATCAATCAATGTTGCTACAATGTTGCCTCCAGCTCCTGGACCGGCGAAGAGGCAAGCTGCTCAGGATCGACTGGGTTGGGAATTGAGAGCGTGCATGAAGAAGACCCGGGGCAGAATGACGAAGGCTCACTCAGGCTGATTTGAGGAAAAGGGGGGCTGGTGGTCACTCTATTCTCTGTGAAACTTTCTATTTTGGTTTGGCTGATGGTATTGTTGTTTGCCCTGCGTGGCATTAGACGCTCTCGTTGGCAGTTGGATGATACGGTTCAGTTTAGCGCGTTTAGGCCGCAGCTTTGCATTGCTATGTTCTCCGGTCTAACATTTTGGGTAGACCCGATCGCTTGTAACAGTCATGGAAACTTGCGTTGCCCCGTTTTCCTAATAAAAATGAGGTGGGGGGAAACCCCTTTTGATCAAAAAAGACTATACTGTCTCGCTTAAGTAACGGTTGGGGTGTAAACAAACTTTGATTTGTACGATATTTGAATCGTAGCCTCACTAGATAATTTCGAGACCATACAAATCATCCTGGTGGGAAACATAGTATTAGAACAATTTTTCATGTCACCGGTGGCGGTCCTCAAAATTCTTGAATGGCACGATAATTCTCTGCATCACCATCGACGTTCCCAAAGTGTCTACAAGTCTTTGTGGCGACGAAACCAGTAATTTCAGTCGGCACATATGACGTGTACGCTCGTACAATTGTCCTCTTCTAAAATCGATTCACTCACTCATCAAAAGATTTGGGCGGCCGCGGCGTGTAAATTATGTGACCTCATGTGACGATGTGCTGTAGCACTCGCGGCACCGGTGGCGCGTGGACATGGACCATGCCCTCCAACACCTGCACGACCTGCGCCATGGTCGGCCGCGACGCCTCCTCGTCCTGGATGCACCAGCACGCCACCCTGCACGCCCGCTCTAGCTCCTCAGGACTCACCTGGCCATGCAGCCGCGGGTCAGCCACGACGTCCACCTCCCCTTCAACAATCTTTCCGGCTGCCCACACCGGGAAGAAGGTCCACAAATCACTATTCCCGCTCTCTGCCGCCTCCACCTCACTGTACCCCTCAGAGTTTCGTCGTCCAGATATGAGCTCGAAGAGCACCATCCCGAAACTGTAGACATCCGCCTTGGCACTGATAGGCTGCCCGGAGATCCATTCTGGCGCCAGGTACCCGATGGTGCCCCGCATCGTGGTCAACGCGCGACTGAAGTCCCTCCTAACCAGCTTTGCCATCCCAAAATCGGCGATTCTCGGGGACATATCCTCATCCAGCAGGATGTTCTCGGGCTTGATGTCACAGTGTATGATGCACTCATGGCAGCCAAGGTGCAGGTAGGCCAGCCCTCTCGCCACGCCGACCATGATGTAGTACCGATCATGCCAGCTCAGGCACGCACCATCGCGAAAGAGGAGGCCGTTGAGGGAGCCTCTTGGCATGTACTCGTAGACGAGCATCTTCTCCTCCCCGGACGAGCAAAAGCCGAGGAGCCGGACGAGGTTCACGTGCTGGATGCAGCCCAGCGTGCTCACCTCCGTCCGAAACTGCTTGTCGCCTTGTCCAAGGCTTTCCAGCTTCTTGACCGCCACCAGGACATGGGTCCTGTTGTCTCCCTTTTGCTGCTCCAGGACACCGCGGTACACCGAGCCGAAGCCGCCGCCACCCAGTCGCTCTGAGAAGTTCTTCGTGGCAGCACGAAGGTCACCGTAACTATACACGGCCAATGAGCAACCATTCCCGTTTGTCGTACTAGCGAGTCTCCTCGTACGAGCAAGAAGAATCCTCCAGGCTAGTATGGCCGTCGCGCCCAATGCTGCAACACTGGCCAATGGGATGGCAAGAACAAGACATAATGTTCTCCTCCATTTCTTCCTCTCTGCGCCATGCAGATCTTGCAATCCTGTTTCTGAAAGCCGGAGATAGAGGTCTGACCCAGAGACGCCGGAGTCCATGTAGAGTTGCTGAAGATTGCGGAGCTCCCCGTGCCAGAGGGCACACCCCCTGGCCGAGAAGGCGTAGGCCTGGCAAGAGCAGTTCTTTTGGCAAGTGGACTTGCACTCTGCTTTGCTCTGGGCGGCAGCCACTGCGAGCGAGTCTTCGGGGAGCTTCACTTCCGGCAGCGCTAGGAACCCGTCTGTCGTCGAACCGTTGCGCGCACACGTGAGCGGTATGCTCCGGTGGCAGCCACCACTCCAGTCGCTGAGAGACCAGTTCCCCCCAGCCACCGGAGCAAACCCGGAGGGGCACCGGCATGGCGGCTGGCTCCTCGGGTCGCAGATGCCGAACGTGCCACAAAGCGCGTACACGTCGCACTGCACGGTGGGTGCCGTCCAGAAGAGTTGCCAACTCTGGCTCGCGGACACCCAGATGTACAGCTTTGCTTGGCCGGTGAGATCGAGCACCGTGCGTGTGATGGTCGCGTTGTCGTAGAGTACGTTGGTGACGCGCCGATATGCCGGCGTATCGACATACGTCTGGTTGAAGAGGTCGTTTCTCGTCGCCTCCGGTGTGGCCGCAAAGATGCGGCCGGTCCAGACGCCGGTGTGCCAGTACATACGGGACCGGTTCCACATGAAGAGGAAATCGTTGGTGCCACTGGGGTCCACCGTGTCGGTGAACATCCCCGGCGCGGGGTCTTGGGCGTTCCGCCACGATGTCAGCGCCTGGTACTCGCCGGTGAGCTTGTTCTCACCGAGCCATGCCCCCGAGATGTGCGTGTCCGTGGGGTGGTCGAAGCTCTGCCACATCACGTTGGAGGAGTTGCCGCCGTCCACAAGGACCAGGTTGCCGTTGTCGCGGATTTCTGCTGTGTTAGAGCGCGACGACGACGACAGGTTCGAAGACCACACGACCACCGGCGAGGCGGAGGCGTTGGTGGGACCAACGAGCTCGAGGTTGCCGTCATCAGGGGACACACGGAGCTCGGCAGAGACGACGGTAGACAAGGGAGTCACGCGGTTGGCGACCCACACGACGGTCTGGACGGGGATGTTCTTGTACCAGATTCCGAGGTAGAGCCTGCCGTCGGAGCTGCCAGCGGGGCTGAACAGGCCGAGCTCGAACTTGCCCTGTGCCGAGACCAGCGTGTCGTTGCCCCGCAGCGGACGCCGCGCCGAGAGTGTCGCCGCTGCGCCCGGTGCAGGGGCGAAGCACAAGGCAAGGGCTATGAAAGTGGCAGTGACCAGTGACATGATGAAGCCCATCAGTTCGCCGGTGAATTCTCAGGAAGAAATATGATCTCTCGCGGTGATCCCCGGCATATTAATAACCTATGACCATGAGTTCTACTACTTTTCGTGCGTTCTAGATTTACAGACCAGTAGTATTTTGATTGCATGGCTGGTGTGGCCTTGAATTGGTCCACCGCTAGAGCGGCGACAGTGTGCTGCTGAGTCCTCCACATACTACATCTACTGATTTGTGGATGGGACTGGCTAGGCCCAAGTCGCCTGAAAAATTAATTGGGACAAGTCGATTTTCTACGAGAATTGACTTGCACCAATTTGGTTCAGTTGATTTTATATGAGAATTGACTTGCACCAATTTGGATCAGTCGATTGTTTTTATTTCTTTCAAATCAGTAGAGTACAGGGCAGGCCGGCCGTAACGCATGCAATATCGTGGTCTGGTGTTTTGCTGCATGTACAGGCCACACATAGGTAAGGTGATGAATTGGGCTAGTTTGTTGCCTAGCTAACTAGTTAGCCGTCCATCACTACCGGACTCGCGGCCTATGCCAACGGCCCTGGCCGTCGGCATAGGTCATTTCCCGTCGGCATAGATCTATGCCTACGGCTGCCGTCGGCATAGCCTCGTCGGTGTAGATCACGTCAGCGTAGTCTTGTCAGACCGTCGGCAGAATATAGCCGTCGGTATAGGTCCCTATGCCGACGGCTGACGCTCGGCCGTCGGCATAGTTTAGCCGCCGGCAGTGTTTTTCGCCTGACGGCAACGGACGGCGCCGTCAAAAGCGCTGACGAATCACGGGAAGCAACGTGGTGGCAGGGCTATGCCTACGGCAAATCCATCGGCATAGACAAAATCTATGCCGACAGCTTTGCCGTAGGCATAGCCGTGCCACGTGTCGCCGCCTGGTGCCTCCTGGCTGCCGACGGCTTAGGCATAGCCCTGCCATGTGGCACGCATTGGGAAGTCCTGGGCCATCTATGCCGTAGGCATAGTTTTTTTTCCCTGTTTTCTCTTTTTCAATTCATTTGACAACATTTCAAAGCAGAAAAATATGGAATTATGCAGAAATATGACAGTTCATCATCTAAACATACTCAAGTTCATCATCATCATTTAAACATACTCAAGTTCATTATCTAAAGATCATCACCGGCGAAAGTTCATGAACATAAGTAGTGCAAGACATGAAACATAAGTAGGACATGAAATGTATGGCACGATGGCCACATGCACGGGTATCATCATCAACATCAAGCAAGACCGCCGCCGCCAAAACCACCGCCGCCAAGACCACCTCCGCCAAAACCACCACCGCTAAGACCACCTCCGCCAAAACCACCACCGCCAAGACCAGCTCCGCCAAAACCGCCACCGCGACCACCATCACTCTGCCAGATCGGAGTGACTGGGGTCGACGAAGCAGGAGTCGAGCCACCGGTCCCCTACATGTTTGAGAGAAGATTCTAACGATAAATATGATATGATAGTGTTGAATGAACGAGAACTAGTTTGTTAGTAGTTAGGCAAATGTACTAACCAGACTATCACTGCCTAGTGCCACCCATTCATCAAACGTGGGCACATGTGGGGGGTTCTCCCGCAGGTGGTGGTGGGGGTCCCATTTATGGTGGATTCATGCGGTTAGTCCAAGACGCCAACTTAGCCTGGATGTTAGTTAAACAAGCAAATTAGAAGGTCAGAAGGAATGAAAGTGCAAAAATTTAGCTTGGTTTTAAGAGGGCAAAACTAACTGTCATCATCTGACGGTTGTAATCATCGTTTGCCTTCACTCGTTGCAAGTACTCTCGTACCTCAAGATTCCTATGCTCGACAAAGGCCTTATATGCCTACATAATTTAGGTTGTTTCTAAGTGCGCGATGCTGAAAATAAACTGAGAATGCTAGAGAGAAAGAAGATAAAGGGGAAGTACTTACAGCATGCTGGCGGGCTAAGGGAGTCTGTGAACGCCCCGTACTCTCTAACTGGCTCGGGTTGGTAGCCCGAAGCCGTGTGTACAAGATCGACGGAGTGATCAAGCCATCGAAACACGGATACCGGCCATGTGACTTCCCCTGGATGGCCACCACCGCCGTGTCGTCGAACTGAGACTGGGCGACCTCAGGAACAGGAACATCCGGATGCAACTTCTAATAGTTCTGAGTGTAAGACTCCAGGTGCTCATCGGTCTTGCCGTAGTACTGGCTCTCGCCGTCCTTGGGATCACTCCGCTCGCGGGCCAGCTTCCACGACTCAATGTGTGAGAGCGGCCTCTTCAACTTGTCCTCCTGCAATGTCAAATAGAAGTTAGCCGTACATAAGAACATGACGGTAAAGAAGAACAAAAATGCATCATGCATATAGATATACCTTCATGACCTTGAAGCCCCAGTGGTTCCTGTTTCCTTGGCCATGTGTCCCGTCTTTTCCACGGTTAGACCGGGCCTTGATGCTCTTGGCAGCAAACTTTGCATCGTCGCTGAGCCACCAATCCACCAAACTCGCCCATCCGTCATGCCTTCCATAGCACCAACGAGGAACAACCTATGCAAATTTTGGAAGCATGACATGTGAGCACGAAACATATAATTGACTGCTTGAAACAATGAAAAGTTAGTAACAGTTACCATCATGAACTGCTCCCTATTCAAGGTAAGTCGTTGCCTCTGCGCTTGAGTTTTGGTCATCTTTTGTTGCAGGTAGATGTGGTAGTACTGCGAGACGGCAACCCAGCGCACCTCGTACTGCAACTGACGAGCTTTCTTCTTCGCAGCCGCAAGCAAGACCACGTCGGCTCTGACCTTGTGCTCGTCAAGAACTCTATAGAGTTGCTGTAGTCATGCATAAACCAGAAGCAAACAAGGCATGAGTTGAGTGATTCAATGATAAACTATGAACGAAACTGAAGACAAGTGATTCATAAGAGAACTTACCCAAAATTTGGTGATCACGGCCTTAGCGGCCGTCCCGTACTCCGCGTTGCTGCAAGCCTCGTAGTGGGCCCAACTTGTGGCCAAAACCCGCAGTTGCGGGTCCCTGTCTAGCCGCGGGCAGAATAGGCCAGGCCAAAACTCCTTCAACAGGACAGTGATAAGGCCGTTCGGTTTACGGCCCTTTCCGCAAAGGATCCAGCTACTGCAAAAAAAATCAAAGGATTGCCATGTGTACAATAACAAAATGTTGTCATGTGTTGAAAATATGATTGAGAGGCACTTACTCTGTCCCCGCAGGTTCAATGAGCCACTTGTGCGCCTCGATAGAAGGTGGTGTAGGTACTTTGGCAGTACCACGCAGCCACCCCTGCGGAGCACCCGGTGGCAAGTCACCCCACAACTCAGGGTCAACCTCCCCTCCACCACCCTCCTCTCCCTCCCCCTCACCCTCCTCCTCGGCCTCCTCCTCCTCACCCTCCTCCTCCTCCTCCTCCTCCTCCTCGCCATTAGGAACATACTCCTCCTCCTCAGACTTAGAAGGTGCCTCAGTATAGGAGGGCATCGAAGAAGACCCTCCTATTTCGGACACGGCCCGGAGTTTTTTGCCCCGGCTGCCTCTCCCCACACCTCCTCCTCCTCCTCTAGGGGCTCTCCCCCACCCCCCTCCTCTAGGGTCTCCTCCCCCGACCCCTCCACCTCCCTGTGAGGTGTCATCCTCGCGTAGTCGGGAGGGAACCTTGTGGGCTCATCCACTCCGAGTAAGTCCTTTGAATTTACTAAGCAAACTGGCGCCGCTGGACTTGCCCATGATTAGCAAACCTGCATTGAGAAGAGAATAAACAATTAGTAAGGATATCAAATAAACAAGCATACAGGAAAAACATTAATAACAGAAGAGCACATTAAGCATACTATTGTAATGATCATTAAAATAACTTACATTTTCTAGAACCCATATGAATCATCACTATTGTAATCTATTTGTCGACCGGTCTCATCATCACTATCACGCATATCGTCTTCGTTGTCTGACGGAGGTGGAGGCTCTTCCTCATCACCAGCGTCTTCATTTAACTTTTCAAGCATAATTATGTCTCTTTGATTCACAACTGCCTCACCATCAATCCGTGCGTCGTCGTTTGGGTCCAGGTCAACATAACCCAAGTCATCATCCTCGTTGTTTCGGACCACGTCATCATGTTCCTCTTGAAAGAACACTCCCTCGTATGTCATGGGGTTTATGTTGTAGTAGTCATCATCGTTCGGGTCTGGTAGCTTACCATGTGGCGACACCTTGAACACAACTTCCCAACCCTTTAGGTACTCTTTCTGGCATGGGTAAGGTAGATAATATACTTTTGTGGCCTGGGTAGCGGTGATAAAGAGATCAGCTCCGGTATAGACGGTTCATGGTTTAACTTCAACTAAACCAACAGAAGGCGTATGTCTCAGACCCTTTTTTGGGGTCGAACCATCGGCATTTGAACACAGTGAGACTTAGGGGTTCGCGGCCACGTTTGAATGTAAGGTCGTATATTTTTCCTCCCCTTTCGTAGTAATCTACTTTATTATCTCCTTCAATGAAGACTCCGGTATTATGGTTTTGGGATTAGGGCTACTGTTCTGGTGCTCCTCTATATGTAAGCAATACCCATTCACATCATACTTTTGGCATGTCATGATGGTAGGGTCAAAACCCATGGAAACCCATCTTAGTTCTTCATCCATTGATTCGTTCGGATCATTTCCCTACAAGTTTAATTGAAATTATAGGGTGCATGAGTTTAATTGGAATTGTACGGTGAAATAGGTAATAGGGAAGTGTGAAAAATTACTTTCTCCATGAACCACGCAACGAAATTTTTTCGTCCATCAGCACCCTTTCGGAGAAGAGCAAGTGCCTCCGCTTCAGTAGGAGGCAACATTCCCATCCACTCTTCATCAACGAATCGACTACAATAAGAAAAGCGGTATAAGAACTAGGCAAAGTGAACATAACAAATTGACTAAAAGAATGGTGCAAAGGTATTACCTCATCCACTCATCCTCAACTTCCTTGATGTTGTGCAAGATATAGAACATGACATCCTCCCACTCATCTCGTGGCATGAGATAAGGTGTCGAGCATCTAGCCCTGCCACCTTGCCCGATGAATAGAGGCAACTTGGGTTCTTCTGTATTGTATCGAGACACCTTATTGTGCAACGTGGGAACATGGTCCAGATAGTAGGCTGTCCTGAGGTCTGCCACCTCCTCTAGGATAACTGCCTCAGCTATGGAAGCTTCAATCTTAGCTTTGTTTCCACATTTCTGTCTCAGATGCTTGTTCTGTCTCTCAGGGCCGTACTGCCAACGATTCGGCATAGGGCCCCCAACAATACCTCGTTCGCGAGGTGCAAAATGAGATGTGTCATCGGAGTAAAGAAGCCTGGCGGGAAGATCTTCTCTAGCTTGCATATCAACTCCGACGCCTTATTATGCATTTCTTTTATCTTCTCAGGACATACTTCTTTAGCACAAAGTGTGCGGAAGAAATGACTTAACTCTGCGAGCACACGCCAGACACACTCCGGAACATAGCCCCGAACCATCACCGGCATAATCCGCTCAATCCATACATGATAGTCATGACTCTTGAGCCCGGTCACTTTGCCCGTTGAAAGATTGACCCCCTTACTTATATTCGACGCATAACCATCAGTGAACTTCACGACGCGTTTCAGCTACTTCAATGCCTCCATCTTATGATCCTTTTTAAGTACGAAGTCAGCATCTGGCTTGAACCAAGATTTTCGACTGCCTGTGGGAGGCTGCATGTGTAGACGTGTGATGTCTACTACACAACCTTCTTCTTGTAGACGTTGTTGGGCCTCCAAGTGCAGAGGTTTGTAGGACAGTAGCAAATTTCCCTCAAGTGGATGACCTAAGGTTTATCAATCCGTAGGAGGCGTAGGATGAAGATGGTCTCTCTCAAGCAACCCTGCAACCAAATAACAAAGAGTCTCTTGTGTCCCCAACACACCCAATACAATGGTAAATTGTATAGGTGCACTAGTTCGGCGAAGAGATGGTGAAACAAGTGGTATATGGATAATAGATAAAGGTATTTGTAATATGAAATAATAAAAACAGCAAGGTAACGAATGATAAAAGTGAGCGTAAACGGTATTGCAATGTGTTGAAACAAGGCCTAGGGTTCATACTTTCACTAGTGCAAGTCCTCTCAACAATAATAACATAATTGGATCACATAACTATCCCTCAACATGCAACAAAGAGTCACTCCAAAGTCACTAATAGCGGAGAACGAACGAAGAGATTATGGTAGGGTACGAAACCACCTCAAAGTTATTCTTTCCAATCAATCCGTTGGGCTATTCCTATAAGTGTTACAAACAGCCCTAGAGTTCGTACTAGAATAACACCTTAAGACACAAATCAAGCAAAACCCTAATGTCACCTAGATACTCCAATGTCACCTCAAGTATCTGTGGGCATGATTATATGATATGCATTACACAATCCCAGATTCATCTATTCAACCAACACAAAGGACCTCAAAGAGTGCCCCAAAGTTCTACCGGAGAATCACGACAAAAACGTGTGCCAACCCCTATGCATAGGTTCATGGGCGGAACCCACAAGTTGATCACCAAAACATACATCAAGTGAATCACGTGATATCCCATTGTCACCACAGATATCCACGGCAAGACATACATCAAGCATTCTCAAATCTTTAAAGACTCAATCCGATGAGATAACTCCAAAGGGGAAACTCAATTCATTACAAGAGATAAGAGGGGGAGGAGAAACATAAGATCCAACTATAATAGCAAAGCTCGCGATACATCAAGATCGTATCATCTCAAGAACACGAGAGAGAGAGAGAGATCAAACACATAGCTACTGGTACATACCCTCAGCCCTGAGGGAGAACTACTCCCTCCTCGTCATGGAGAGCACCGGGATGATGAAGATGGCCACCGGAGAGGGATTGCCCCCTCCGGCAGGGTGCTGGAACGGGTCTAGATTGGTTTTCGGTGGCTACGGAGGCTTCTGGTGGCGGAACTCCCGATCTATTCTTCGTTTTGGAAGTTTTAGGGTACGACGATATATATGGGTGCAGGAAGTACGTCGGGGGAGCCACAGGGGCCCCACGAGGCAGGGGGGACGCGCCCTAGGGGGGGTGGGCGCACCCCCCACCCTCGTGGGCAGCCCGTGTCTCGCCTGACGTGCACTCCAAGTTCCCTGGGTTGCTTTCCTTCCAAAAATAACTTCTCCAGTTGATTTCGTTCTGTTTCGACTCCGTTTGATATTCCTTTTTCTCGAAACACTGAAATAGGCATAAAACAACAAATCTGGGCTGGGCCTCCGGTTAATAGGTTAGTCCCAAAAATAATATAAAAGTGGAAAATAAAGCCCAATATTGCCTAAAACAGTAGATAATATAGCATGGAGCAGTCAAAAATTATAGATACGTTGGAGACGTATCAAGCATCCCCAAGCTTAATTCCTGCTCGTCCTTGAGTAGGTAAATGATAAAAAAGATAATTTTTGATGTGGAATGCTAGTTGGAATAATTTCAATGTAATTCTTCCTACTTGTGATATGAATATTCAGATCCGAAAGATTCAAGACAAAAGTTCATTTTGACATAGAAATAATAATACTTCAAGCATACTAACAAAGCAATCATGTCTTCTCAAAATAACATGGCCAAAGAAAGTTATCCCTACAAAATCATATAGTCTGGCTATGCTCCATCTTCACCACACAACATATTTAAATCATGCACAACCCCGATGACAAGCCAAGCAATTGTTTCATACTTTTGATGTTCTCAAAATTTTTCAATCTTCACGCAATACATGAGCGTGAGCCATGGACATAGCACTATAGGTGGAATAGAATGGTGGTTGTGGAGAAGACAAAAAGGAGAAGATAGTCTCACATCAACTAGGCGTATCAACGGGCTGTGGAGATGCCCATCAATAGATATCAATGTGAGTGAGTAGGGATTGCCATGCAACGGATGCACTAGAGCTATGAATGTATGAAAGCTCAACAAAAGAAACTAGTCGGTGTGCATCCAACTCTCTTGCTCACGAAGACCTAGGGCATTTTGAGGAAGCCCATCATTGGAATATACAAGCCAAGTTCTATAATGAAAGATTCCCACTAGTATATGAAAGTGATAACATGAGAGACTCTCTACTATGAAGATCATGGTGGTACTTTGAAGCACAAGTGTGGTAAAAGGATAGTAACATTGTCCCTTCTCTCTTTTTCTCTCATTTTTTTATTTTTTCATTTGGGCCTTTTCTCTTTTTTATGGCCCCCCTTTTTTTGCGTCCGGAGTCTCATCCCGACTTGTGGGGGAATCATAGTCTCCATCATCCTTTCCTCACTTGGACAATGCTCTAATAATGATGATCATCACACTTTTATTTTTCTTACAACTCAAGAATTACAACTCGATACTTAGAACAAGATATGACTCTATATGAATGCCTCCGGCGGTGTACCGGGATGTGCAATGACTCATGAGTGACATGTATGAAAGAATTATGAACAGTGGCTTTGCCACAAATACGATGTCCACTACATGATCATGCAAGGCAGTATGACAATGATGGAGCGTGTCATAATAAACGGAATGGTGGAAAGTTGCATGGCAATATATCTCGGAATGGCTATGGAAATGCCATAATAGGTGGGTATGGTGGCCGTTTTGAGGAAGGTATATGGTGGGTTTATGGTACGGGCGAAAGTTGCGCGGTACTAGAGAGGCTAGCAATGGTGGAAGGGTGAGAGTGCGTATAGTCCATGGACTCAACATTAGTCATAAAGAACTCACATACTTATTGCAAAAATCTACAAGTTATCAAAGCAAAGTACTACGCGCATGCTCCTAGGGGGATAGATTGGTAGGAAAAGACCATCGCTCGTCCCCGACCGCCACTCATAAGGAAGGTAATCAATAAATAAATCATGCTCCGACATCATCACATAACGGTTCACCATACGTGCATGCTACGGGAATCACAAACTTCAACACAAGTATTTCTCAAATTCAAAACTACTCAACTAGCATGACTCTAATATTACCATCCTCATATCTCAAAACAATCATCAAGTATCAAACTTCTCTTAGTATTCAACACACTCATAAGAGAATTTTATTATTAATCTTGTATACCTAGCATATTAGGATTTTAAGCAAATTACCATGCTATTTAAGACTCTCAAAATAATCTAAGTGAAGCATGAGAGTTTATCTATTTCTTCAAAATAAAACTACGACCATGCTCTAAAAGATATAAGTGAAGCACTAGATCAAATGACAAACTACTCCGAAAGATATAAGTGAAGATCAATGAGTAGTCGAATAATTATGCAACTATGTGAAGACTCTCTAACATTTAATAATTTCAGATCTTGGTACTCTATTCAAACAGCAAGCAAAGAAAAATAAAATGACATCTAAGAATAGCAAACATCATGTGAAGAAGCAAAAACTTAGGATCAACCGATACTAACAGATAATTGTTGAAGAAGAAAGGTGGGATGCCAACCGGGGCATCCCCAAGCTTAGGTGCTTGAGACTTCTTGAAATATTATCTTGGGGTGCCTTGGGCATCCCCAAGCTTGAGCTTTTGTGTCTCCTTAATTCCTCTCATATCATGGTCTCCCTAAATCTCAAAAGCTTCATCCACACAAAACTCAACAAGGACTCGTGAGATAAGTTAGTATAAACCATTGAAAAAACCTTATCATACTCTACTGTAGAAAATCACTAAAATTATTATTCAACATTGCACACTAAATGCCTCTGCATATTTAATAGTCCTATCCTGGAATATAATCAGTAAAGAAGCAAACATATGCGAACAATGCAAACATAACAGCAATCTGCCTAAACAGGATAGTCTGTAAAGAATGCTGCAACATCCATACTTCCCTAGTATGAAAGAAAATTCCCACTGTAGTAAATTTATCAGAGCTTAATATGCAAAAGGTTTCAACATTTTATCACATTCTGACTTTTCTAGGGAATTATTGCAACAGCGGTAAACTTTCTGTTTTCAAACAGCAACATGTATACTTGTAACATAGGCATAGTAAAGGCTATCAATGCTACTTTTATTGAAATAGAAGATGCAGAACATTATTCTAAATAACAGTAAGCAAATTCTAACAAAATAAATTGACGCTCCAAGCAAAACACATATCATGTGGCGAATAAAAATATAGCTCCAAGTAAAGTTACCGATGAACGAAGACGAAAGAGGGGATTCCTTCCGGGGCATCCCCAAGCTTAGGCTCTTGGCTATCCTTGAATATGACGTTGGGGTGCCTCGGGAATCCCCAAGCTTAGGCTCTTGCCACTCCTTATTCCATAGTCCATCGAATCCTTACCCAAAACTTGAAAACTTCACAACACAAAAATTAACAGAAAACTCGTAAGCTCCGTTAGCGAAAGAAAACAAAACACCACTTCAAGGTACTGTAATGAACTCATTATTTATTTATATTGGTGTTAAACCTACTGTATTCCAACTTCTCTATGGTTTATAAACTATTTTACTAGCCATAGATTCATCAAAATAAGCAAACAACACACGAAAAACAGAATCTGTCAAAAACAGAACAGTCTGTAGTAATCTGGATCAAACGTATACTTATGGAACTCATAAAATTCTAAAATAAATTTCTGGACCTGAGTAATTTATATATTAATCATCTCCAAAAATAATTAACTAAATAGCACTCTCCAAATAAAAATGGCAGCAGTTCTCATGAGCACTAAAGTTTCTGTTTTTTTACAGCATGATCAACAAGACTTTCCCCAAGTCTCCCAACGGTTCTACTTGGCACAAACACTAATTAAACACATAAAACCACATCTAAACATAGGCTAGATGGATTATTTATTATTAAACAGGAACAAAAAGCAAGGAGCTAAAATAAAATTGGGTTGCCTCCCAACAAGCGCTATCGTTTAACGCCCCTAGCTAGGCATGATGATTTCAATGGTGCTCACATAAAAGATAAGAATTGAAACATAAAGAGAGCATCATGAAGAATATTGCTAATACATTTAAGTCTAACCCACTTCCTATGCATAGGGCTTTTGTGAGCAAACAACTTGTGGGAACAATAATCAACTAGCATAGGAGGGCAAAACAAGCATAACTTCAAAACTTTAAGCACATAGAGAGGAAACTTGATATTATTGCAATTCCTACAAGCATATATTCCTCCCTCATAATAATTTTCAGTAGCATCATGAATTAATTCAACAATATAACCAGCACCTAAAGTATTCTTTTCATGATCTACAAGCATATAATTTTTATTACTCTCCACATAAGCAAATTTCTTATCATGAATAATAGTGGGAGCAAACTCAACAAAATAATTATCATGCGAAGCATAATCCAATTGGAAACTAAAATCATGATGACAAGTTTCATGGATATCATTATTCTTTATAGCATACAAGTCATCACAATAATCATCATAGATAGCAACTTTGTTCTCATAATCAATTGGAACCACTTCCGGAATAGTGGATTCATCACAAAATAATGTCATAACCTCTCCAAATCCACTTTCATCAATATAATCATCATAAATAGGAGGCATGCTTTCATCATAATAAATTTGCTCATCAAAACTTGGGGGACAAAAAATATCATCTTCATCAAAGATAGCTTCCCAAAGTTTGTGGCTTTGCATATCATTAGCATCATGGGTATTCAAGGAATTCATACTAACAACATTGCAATCATGCTCATCATTCAAATATTTAGTGCCAATTTTTTTTATAGATTTCTTCTTCTAGCACTTGAGCACAATTATCCTTTCCATCATACTCACGAAAGATATTAAAAAGGTGAAGCGCATGAGACAAACTTAATTCTATTTTTTTTATAGTTTTCTTTTATAAACTAAACTAGTGTATACCTTCAAGAAACTAAAAGACTCGATTGCAAGATCTAAATATATACCTTCAAGCACTCACCTCCCCGGCAACGGCGCCAGAAAAGAGCTTGATGTGTACTATTGGGGAACGTAGTAATTTCAAAAAAATTCCTACGCACACGCAAGATCATGGTGATGCATAGCAACGAGGGAAGAGTGTCATCTACGTACCCTTGTAGACCGACAGCGGAAGCGTTAGCACAACACGGTTGATGTAGTCGTACATCTTCACGGCTTGACCGATCAAGCACCGAAACTACGACACCTCTGAGTTCTAGCACACGTTCAGCTCGATGACGATCCCCGGACTCCGATCCAGCAAAGTGTCGGGGAAGAGTTCCGTCAGCACGACGGCGTGGTGACGATCTTGATGTACTACCGTCGCAGGGCTTAGCCTAAGCACCGCTACAATATTATCGAGGACTATGGTGGAGGGGGGCACCGCACACGGCTAAGAAAACAATCACGAGGATCAACCTGTGTGTCTATGGGGTGCCCCCTGTCCCCGTATATAAAGGAGCAAGGGGGAGGCCCGCCGGCCCTTGTGGGCGCGCCAAGGAGGAGTAGGATTCCTACTCCTAGTTGGAGTAGGTTTCCACCTTTCCTAGTCCAACTAGGAGAAGGGGGGAAAAGGGGGGAAGAGGGGAAGGAAGGGAGAGAGGGGCTGCGCCCCAAACCCCTTGTCCAATTCGGACTGGGATTGGGAGGGGCGCGCGCCACCTCCTGGTCCTTTCCACTAAGGTCCATTAAGGCCCATTGCTTCTTCCTCGTATTCCCGTAACTCTCTGGTACCTCCGAAAATACCCGAATCACTCGGAACCTTTCCGATGTCCGAATATAGTCGTCCAATATATCGATCTTTACGTCTCGATCATTTCGAGACTCCTCGTCATGTCCCCGATCTCATCCGGGACTACAAAAAACTCCTTCGGTACATCAAAACTCATAAACTCATAATATAATTGTCATCGAAACCTTAAGCGTGCGGACCCTACGGGTTCGAGAACAATGTAGACATGACCGAGACACGTCTCTGGTCAATAACCAATAGCGGAACTTGGATGCTCATATTGGCTCCCACATATTCTACGAAGATCTTTATCGGTCAGACCGCATAACAACATACTTTGTTCCCTTTGTCATCGGTATGTTACTTGCCCGAGATTCGATCGTCGGTATCTCAATACCTAGTTCAATCTCGTTACCGGCAAGTCTCTTTACTCGTTCGTAATACATCATCTCGCAACTACATTAGTTGTAATGCTTGCAAGGCTTATGTGATGTGCATTACCGAGAGGGCCCAGAGATACCTCTCCGACAATCGGAGTGACAAATACTAATCTCGAAATACGCCAACCCAACATTTACCTTTGGAGACACCTGTAGAGCTCCTTTATAATCACCCAGTTACGTTGTGACGTTTGGTAGCACACAAAGTGTTCCTCCGGCAAATGGGAGTTGCATAATCTCATAGTCATAGGAACATGTATAAGTCATGAAGAAAGCAATAGCAACATACTAAACGATCGGGTGCTAAGCTAATGGAATGGGTCATGTCAATCACATCATTCTTCTAATGATGTGATCCCGTTAATCAAATAAGAACTCTTTTGTTCATGGTTAGGAAACATAACCATCTTCGATTAACGAGCTAGTCAAGTAGAGGCATACTAGTGACACTGTGTTTGTCTATGTATTAACACATGTATTATGTTTCCGGTTAATACAATTCTAGCATGAATAATAAACATTTATCATGATATAAGGAAATAAATAATAACTTTATTATTGTCTCTAGGGGGCATATTTCCTTCAGTCTCCCACTTGCACTAGAGTTAATAATCTAGTTCACATCGCCATGTGATTCAACACTAATAGTTCACATCACCATGTGATTAACACCCATAGTTCACATTGTCATGTGACCTATACCCAAAGGGTTTACTAGAGTCAGTAATCTAGTTCACATCGTTTATGTGATTAACACCCAAAGAGTACTAAGGTGTGATCATGTTTTGCCTGCGAGAGAAGTTTAGTCAACGGGTCTGCTATATTCAGATCTGTATGTATTTTGCAAATTTCTATGTCAACAATGCTCTGCACGGAGCTACTATAGCTAATTGCTCCCACTTTCAATATGTATCCAGATTGAGACTTAGAGTCATCTAGATCAGTGTCAAAATTTGCATCGACGTAACCCTTCACGACGAACCTTTTTGTCATGTCCATAATCAAGAAATATATCCTTATTCCACTAAGGATAATTTTGACCGCTGTCCAATGATCTACTCCTAGATCACTATTGTACCCCCTTGCCAAAATCAGTGTAGGGTATACAATAGATCTGGTACACAGCATGGCATACTTTATAGAACCTATGGCTGAGGCATAGGGATGATTTTCATTCTCTTTCTATCTTCTGCCGTGGTCGGGCTTTGAGTCTTACTCAATTTCACACCTTGTAACACAGCCAAGAACTCTTTTCTTTGACTGTTCCATTTTGAACTACTTCAAAATCTTGTCAAGGTATGTACTCATTGAAAAAACTTATCAAGCATCTTGATCTATCTCTATAGATCTTGATGCTCAATATGTAAGCAGCTTCACCGAGGCCTTTTTTTGAAAAAATCCTTTCAAACACTCCTTTATGCTTTGCAGAATAATTCTACATTATTTCTGATCAACAAATGTCATACACATATACTTATCAGAAATGCTGTAGTGCTCCCACTCACTTTCTTGTAAATACAGGCTTCACCGCAAGTCTGTATAAAACTATATGCTTTGATCATCTCATCAAAGCGCATATTCCAAGTCCGAGATGCTTGCACCAGTCCATAGATGGATTGCTAGAGCTTGCACATTTTGTTAGCACCTTTAGGATTGACAAAACCTTCTGGTTGCATCATATACAACTCTTCTTTAAATCCATTAAGGAATGTAGTTTTGTTTATCCATTTGCCAGATTTCATAAAAATGCGGCAATTGCTAACATGATTTGGACAGACTTAAGCATCGCTACGAGTGAGAAAATTTCATCGTAGTCAACACCTTGAACTTTGTCAAAAACCTTTTTCGACAAGTCTAGCTTTGTAGATAGTAACACTACTATCAGCGTCCGTCTTCCTCTTGAAGATCCATTTATTTTCTATGGCTTACCGATCATCGGGCAAATCCATCAAAGTCCATACTTTGTTCTCATACATGGATCATATCTCAGATTTCATGGCCTCAAACCATTTCGCGGAATCTGGGCTCATCATCGCTTCCTCATAGTTCGCAAGTTCGTCATGGTCTAGTAACATGACTTCCAGAACAGGATTACCATACCACTCTGGTGCGGATCTCACTCTGGTTTACCTACGAGATTCGGTAGTAACTTGATCTGAAGTTACATGATCATCATCATTAGCTTCCTCACTAATTGGTGTAGTAGTCACAAGAACAGATTTCTCTGATGAACTACTTTCCAATAAGGGAGAAGGTACAATTACCTTATCAAGTTTTCTATTTTCCTCCTACTCACTTCTTTCGAGAGAAACTCCTTCTCTAGAAAGTTTCCAAATTTAGCAACAAAAGTCTTGCCCTCGGAGCTGTGATAGAAGGTGTATCCAATAGTTTCCTTTGGATATCCTATGAAGATGCACTTCTCCGATTTAGGTTTGAGCTTATCAAGTTGAAACTTTTTCACAAAAGCATTGCAACCTCAAACTTTAAGAAACGACAGCTTAGGTTTCTTGCTAAACCATAGTTCATACGGTGTCATCTCAAACGGATTTAGATGATGCCCTATTTAACGTGAATGTAGCTGTCTCTAATGCATAACCCCAAAACGATAGTGGTAGATCGGTAAGGGACATCATAGATTGCACTATATCCAATAAAGTACGGTTATGACGGTCGGACACACCATTATGCTGTGGTGTTCCAGGTGGCATGAGTTTGTGAAACTATTCCACAATGTTTTAATTGAATACCAAACTCGTAACACAAATATTTGTCTCCGCGATCATATCGTAGAAACCTTTTCTTTTCTTGTCACGATGATTTTCCACTTCACCCTGAAATTATTTGAACTTTTCAAATGTTTCAGACTTATGTTTCATCAAGTAGATATACTCATATCTGCTCAAATCATCTGTGAAGATCAGAAAATAATGATACCTGTCGCGAGCCTCAATATTCATCGGACCACATACATCAGTATGTATGATTTCCAACAAATCTGTTGCTCGCTCCATTGTTCCGAAGAACGGAGTCTTGGTCATCTTGCCCATGAGGCATGGTTCGAAGCATCAACTGATTCATAATCAAGTGATTCCAAAATCCCATCAGCATGGATTTTCTTCATGCGCTTTACACCAATATGACCTAAACGGCAGTGCCACAAATAAGTTGCACTATCATTATTAACTTTGCATCTTTTGGTTTCAATATTATGAATATGTGTATCACTACGATCGAGATCCAACGAACCATTTTCATTGGGTGCATAACCATATAAGGTTTTATTCATGTAAACAGAACAACAATTTATTCTCTTACTTAAATGAATAACCGTATTGCAATAAACATGATCAAATCATATTCATGCTCAATGCAAACACCAAATAACACTTATTTAGGTTCAACATTAATCCCGAAAGTATAGGGAGTGTGCGATGATGATCATATCAATCTTGGAACCACTTCCAATACACATCGTCACTTCACCCTTAACTAGTCTCTGTTTATTCTGCAACTCCCGTTTCGAGTTACTAATCTTAGCAACTGAACTAGTATCAAATACTGAGGGGTTGCTATAAACACTAGTAAACTACACATCAATAATATGTATATCAAATATACTTATGTTCACTTTGCCATCCTTCTTATCTGCCAATCACTTGGGGTAGTTCCGCTTCCAGTGACCAGTCCCTTTGCAGTAGAAGCACTTAGTCTCAGGCTTAGGACCAGACTTGGGCTTCTTCACTTGAGCAGCAACTTGCTTGTTGTTCTTCTTGAAGTTCTCCTTTTTTCCTTTGCGCTTTTCTCGAAACTAGTGATCTTGTCAACCATCAACACTTGATGCTCTTTCTTGATTTCTACCTTCATCGATTTCATCATGAAGAGCTTCGGAATCGTTTTCGTCATCCCTTGCATACTATAGTTCATCACGAAGTTCTACTAACTTGGTGATGGTGACTAGAGAATTCTGTCAATCACTATCTTATCTAGAAGATTAACTCCCACTTGATTCAAGCGATTGTAGTACCTAGACAATATGAGCACATGCTCACTAGTTGAGCGATTCTCCTCCATCTTTTAGCTATAGAACTTGTTGGAGACTTCATATCTCTCAACTCGGGTATTTGCTTGAAATATTAACTTCAACTCCTGGAACATCTCATATGGTCCATGACGTTCAAAACGTCTTTGAAGTCCCGATTCTAAGCCATTAAGCATGGTGCACTAAACTATCAAGTAGTCATCATATTGAGCTAGCCAAACTTTCATAACGTCTGCATCTGCTCCTGCAATAGGTCTGTCACCTAGCGGTGCATCAAGAACATAATTCTTCTGTGCAGCAATGAGGATAAACCTCAGATCACGGATCCAATCCGCATCATTGCTACTATCATCTTTCAACACAATTTTCTCTAGGAACATATCAAAATAAACACAGGGAAGCAACAACACGAGCTATTGATCTACAACATAATTTGCAAAATACTACCAGGACTAAGTTCATGATAAATTTAAGTTCAATTAATCATATTACTTCAGAACTCCCACTTAGATAGACATCCCTCTAATCCTCTAAGTGATTACGTGATCCAAATCAACTAAACCATGTCCGATCATCACGTGAGATGGAGTAGTTTCATTGGTGAACATCACTATGTTGATCATATCTACTATATGATTCATGCTCGACCTTTCGGTCTCCATGTTCCGAGGCCATATCTGTATATGCTTGGCTCGTCAAGTATAACCTGAGTATTCCGCGTGTGCAACTGTTTTGCACCCGTTGTATTTGAACGTAGAGCCTATCACACCCGATCATCACGTGGTGTCTCAGCACGAAGAACTTTCACAATGGTGCATACTGAGGGAGAACACTTCTTGATAATTATTGAGAGATCATCTTAAAATGCTACCGTCAATCAAAGCAAGATAAGATGCATAAAAGATAAACATCACATGCAATCAATATAAGTGATATGATATGGCCATCATCATCTTGTGCTTATGATCTCCATCTTCGAAGCACCGTCGTGATCACCATCGTCACCGGCGCGACACCTTGATCACCATCGTAGCATCGTTGTCATCTCGCCAATCTTATGCTTCCACGACTATCGCTACCGCTTAGTGATAAAGTAAAGCATTACAACGCAATTGCATTGCATACAATAAAGCGACAATCATATGGCTCCTGCTAGTTGCCGATAACTTGGTTACAAAACATGATCATCTCATACAATAAAATTTAGCATCATGTCTTGACCATATCACATCACAACATGCCCTGCAAAAACAAGTTAGACGTCCTCTACTTTGTTGTTGCAAGTTTTACGTGGCTGCTACGGGCTTTAAGCAAGAACCAATCTTACCTACGCATCAAAACCACAATGATAGTTTGTCAAGTTGGTGCTGTTTTAACCTTCGCAAGGACCGGGCGTAGCCACACTCGATTCAACTAAAGTTGGAGAAACTGTCACCCGCTAGCCACCTTTGTGCAAAGCACGTCGGGAGAACCGGTCTCGCGTAAGCGTACGCGTAATGTCGGTCCAGGCCGCTTCGTCCAACAATACCGTCGAACCAAAGTATGACATGCTGGTAAGCAGTATAACTTATATCACCCACAATTCACTTGTGTTCTACTCGTTCATATAACATCAACACATAAAACCTGGCTCTGATACCACTGTTGGGGAACGTAGTAATTTCAAAAAATTCCTACGCACACGCAAGATCATGGTGATGTGAAGCAACGAGGGAAGAGTGTGATCTACGTACCCTTGTAGACCGACAGCGGAAGCATTAGCACAACGCGGTTGATGTAGTCGTACGTCTTCACGGCTCGACCGATCAAGCACCGAAACTACGGCACCTCCGAGTTCTAGCACACGTTCAGCTCGATGACGATCCCCAGACTCCGATCCAGCAAAGTGTCGGGGAAGAGTTCTGTCAGCACGACGGCGTGGTGATGATCTTGATGTACTACCGTCGCAGGGCTTCGCCTAAGCACCACTACAATATTATCGAGGATTATGGTGGAGGGGGGCACCGCGCACGGCTAAGAAAACGATCACGAGGATCAACCTGTGTGTCTATGGGGTGCCCCTGCCCCCGTATGTAAAGGAGCAAGGGGGAGGCCGGCCGGCCCTTGTGGGCGCACCAAGGAGGAGTAGGATTCCTACTCCTAGTTGGAGTAGGTTTCCACCTTTCCTAGTCCAACTAGGAGAAGGGGGGAAAAGGGGGGAAGATGGGAAGGAAGGGAGAGAGGGGCTGCGCCCCAAACCCCTTGTACAATTCGGACTAGGCTTGGGAGGGGCGTGCGCCACCTCCTGGTCCTTTCCACTAAGGCCCATTAAGGCCCATTGCTTCTTCCTCGTATTCCCGTAACTCCCTGGTACCTCTGAAAATACCCGAATCACTCGGAACCTTTCCGATGTCTGAATATAGTCATCCAATATATCGTTCTTTACGTCTCGATCATTTCGAGACTCCTCGTCATGTCCCAGATCTCATCCGGGACTCCGAACTCCTTCGGTACATCAAAACTCATAAACTCATAATATAATTGTCATCGAAACCTTAAGCGTGCGGACCCTACGGGTTCGAGAACAATGTAGACATGACCGAGACACGTCTCTGGTCAATAACCAATAGCGGAACTTGGATGCTCATATTGGCTCCCACATATTCTACGAAGATCTTTATCGGTCAGACCGCATAACAACATACTTTGTTCCCTTTGTCATCGGTATGTTACTTGCCCGAGATTCGATCGTCGGTATCTCAATACCTAGTTCAATCTCGTTACCGGCAAGTCTCTTTACTCGTTCGTAATACATCATCTCGCAACTAACTCATTAGTTGTAATGCTTGCAAGGCTTATGTGATGTGCATTACCGAGAGGGCCCAGAGATACCTCTCCGACAATCGGAGTGACAAATACTAATCTCGAAATACGCCAACCCAACATTTACCTTTGGAGACACCTGTAGAGCTCCTTTATAATCACCCAGTTACGTTGTGACGTTTGGTAGCACACAAAGTGTTCCTCCGGCAAATGGGAGTTGCATAATCTCATAGTCATAGGAACATGTATAAGTCATGAAGAAAGCAATAGCAACATACTAAACGATCGGGTGCTAAGCTAATGGAATGGGTCATGTCAATCACATCATTCTTCTAATGATGTGATCCCGTTAATCAAATAAGAACTCTTTTGTTCATGGTTAGGAAACATAACCATCTTCGATTAACGAGCTAGTCAAGTAGAGGCATACTAGTGACACTCTGTTTGTCTATGTATTCACACATGTATTATGTTTCCGGTTAATACAATTCTAGCATGAATAATAAACATTTATCATGATATAAGGAAATAAATAATAACTTTATTATTGTCTCTAGGGCATATTTCCTTCATGTACTACACAACCTTCTTCTTGTAGACGTTGTTGGGCCTCCAAGTGCAGAGGTTTGTAGGACAGTAGCAATTTTCCCTCAAGTGGATGACCTAAGGTTTATCAATCCGTAGGAGGCGTAGGATGAAGATGGTCTCTCTCAAGCAACCCTGCAACGAAATAACGAAGAGTCTCTTGTGTCCCCAACACACCCAATACAATGGTAAATTGTATAGGTGCACTAGTTCGGCGAAGAGATGGTGAAACAGGTGGTATATGGATAGTAGATAAAGGTATTTGTAATCTGAAATAATAAAAACAGCAAGGTAACGAATGATAAAAGTGAGCGTAAACGGTATTGCAATGTGTTGAAACAAGGCCTAGGGTTCATACTTTCACTAGTGCAAGTCCTCTCAACAATAATAACATAATTGGATCACATAACTATCCCTCAACATGCAACAAAGAGTCACTCCAAAGTCACTAATAGCGGAGAACGAACGAAGAGATTATGGTAGGGTACGAAACCACCTCAAAGTTATTCTTTCCAATCAATCCGTTGGGCTATTCCTATAAGTGTTACAAACAGCCCTAGAGTTCGTACTAGAATAACACCTTAAGACACAAATCAAGCAAAACCCTAATGTCACCTAGATACTCCAATGTCACCTCAAGTATCTGTGGGCATGATTATATGATATGCATTACACAATCCCAGATTCATCTATTCAACCAACACAAAGGACCTCAAAGAGTGCCCCAAAGTTCTACCGGAGAATCATGACAAAAACGTGTGCCAACCCCTATGCATAGGTTCATGGGCGGAACCCACAAGTTGATCACCAAAACATACATCAAGTGAATCACGTGATATCCCATTGTCACCACAGATATCCACGGCAAGACATACATCAAGCATTCTCAAATCTTTAAAGACTCAATCCGATGAGATAACTCCAAAGGGGAAACTCAATTCATTACAAGAGATAAGAGGGGGAGGAGAAACATAAGATCCAACTATAATAGCAAAGCTCGCGATACATCAAGATCGTATCATCTCAAGAACACGAGAGAGAGAGAGAGATCAAACACATAGCTACTGGTACATACCCTCAGCCCTGAGGGAGAACTACTCCCTCCTCGTCATGGAGAGCACCGGGATGATGAAGATGGCCACCGGAGAGGGATTGCCCCCTCCGGCAGGGTGCTGGAACGGGTCTAGATTGGTTTTCGGTGGCTACGGAGGCTTCTGGTGGCGGAACTCCCGATCTATTCTTCGTTTTGGAAGTTTTAGGGTACGACGATATATATGGGTGCAGGAAGTACGTCGGAGGAGCCACGGGGGCCCCACGAGGCAGGGGGGCGCGCCCTAGGGGGGTGGGCACGCCTCCACCCTTGTGGGCAGCCCGTGTCTCCCCTGACGTGCACTCCAAGTTCCCTGGGTTGCTTTCCTTCCAAAAATAACTTCTCCAGTTGATTTTGTTCCGTTTCGACTCCGTTTAATATTCCTTTTTCTCGAAACACTGAAATAGGCATAAAACAGCAAATCTGGGCTGGGCCTCCGGTTAATAGGTTAGTCCCGAAAATAATATAAAAGTGGAAAATAAAGCCCAATATTGCTTAAAACAATAGATAATATAGCATGGAACAATAAAAAATTATAGATACATTGGAGATGTATCAACGTGGTCTATCACAAATATTCTGTTGATCGACTCTAGCATTAACATTATCCTTTGTCTTATCAGGAATGTTGAGGATCGTGCAAAAAAGGGACTCTGCGACATTCTTTTCGGTATGCATCACGTCGATGTTGTATGGAAGTTTGGGGTCCTTAAAATAGGGAAGCTGCGTGAAGGGGGTAATGTGAGTCTAGTTGTGCGTCTCACCATAAACTTCAAAACAATTTTTCCCTTTACCTTTTCATTTGCCCTTGCCCTCGTCTTCGCCTGTGGCTTTACCTTTGCCTTTGCCTTTGCCTTTCCCTTCGCCGGCAGGCTTAAGAGCTTTCAGCTGAGCAAGCACATCTGCACCAGAAAACGTTGGAATGTCATTTACTTCATGGACAACTTTGCCTTTTGTGAAGTTCTTCTTGTCTTCCCTATCAGGATGGTCTGGAGGGAGGAACTGTCGACGATGCAGGTCAAAGGCAACATACTTGCCACCCTTCTTCAGCCAAATGAAAATCAAGGACTGCATGCACACTGGGCAAGGCATCTTTCCACTTGTACACCATCCGCAGAACAGGGCATAGTCGGGAAAGTCATGCATGCAATACTGTAGCCAAACTTTCATCAAATTTTTTTTCTGCAGATGCCGGTCGTATGTCAACCTCGGGAAGTACCAAGAATGGTGCAAATCGTCCACCAACGGCTGCATAAACACACTCAAATTCTTCCCCAGATATTCAGGCCCCGGAATTATAAGCGACAGGAACATGGTCTTGCGTTGCATTATGGCGCCGGGAGGGAGATTGAGTGGAATAACAAATATGGGCCAGCAGCTGTATGGATTAGACGACATACCACATGGATTGAACCCATCACCTGTTATAGCAATTCTGACATTCCCAGCCTCGGTTGCTTCCTCCGGGTACTCTATATCGAATGACTTCCATGCTTCACCTTCTGATGGATGTACAATTTTTTTTGGATTGTACCTTTTCCCTACCTTGTGCCACTTCATCATTTTGGCAGACTCGTCGGTGATGAAAAGGCGCTGCAGTATTTTTATAAAATCAAGATACCGAAGAACCTTCACAGCGATTTTTAGCTGCCGCTTCTGACCATGCTCATCGACCACCTAGATATACCGAGAGGAACCGCACTTCCTACAGTAGTTGTCATCCGCATACTCATGCCTAAACAAAAGGCAATTCTTTGGACAAACATGTATTTTCTCATAGTCCATGGAGAGCACCTTCATGATTTTCTTCGTAGCGTACATGGTTTTCGGCAGTTCATGGCCCTCAGGAAGGTTGTTAGCCCATACTCCCAGAAATGCTTCGAAGCAACCTCGGCTACAGCCGTACTCAGCCTTGACTACCATCAGTTGCGAGATGGCATCCAGCACAGACAACTTGGCACCCGCATAGAGAGGTTTCTTTGAGGAGGCCAAGATATCCAGGAAGGCTTTTGCGGTTTCCTCCGGCTCCTTCGGTTCATTCGCTAAATGTGACGGAGGTGTCGGCTGTGCAGCAAAGACATCATCTAGCATGTCTCTAACCCCATCGTCCTCATAACCAGCGACATGTTGTCGTATCACCTCCTCTCTACCACGGTCCCACTGGGCAAAGTTTATCAGCATATTAAAGTTGGGCATAAATCCATGCATGCGAAGGTGCTTAGTCATCTCACTCTTATCTCTGCGCATACGTCTCTTACATTTGGCACACAAACATTCTGGCACAATCCTCATTGGACTATGGAATATCTCTTTCACAAACACATCAGTTTTCTCGATCTACTCTGTTGTTACTTGATTCCGACAGAAAAACCCACTATACATCCACTGATTATCTGCCATCTCTGCTTTATTGGAAGACACACAAAAAAATTAAGGATTCATTTAAATTACTCACATCAATATTTTATTTTTTACAAGGTTGACGAGAAATGACATTTAATCCACCTACATCTCTAATAGGTAAAGATGGGTCCTAAGCCCACCCGAGAATGTGTAGATTGAGTACGTTGTCCATGCTCTACCCCATTCCGAGACAAAATTTCGGCAGCACCTCCCCGCTGTTCTCCAAATACATGTCTCGGCAAAATGCCAAGAGAATGTGCATCCGGAGAACAACAAGGAGGCGCCGCCGAAATCCTGTCTCAGAACGGGGTAGAGCATGAACAACGTACCCAATCTACACATCTTCGGGCTGTCTGTGGAAAGCGCTGGACAATCCGAAAGAGCTGCGGTGATAAATATGCAATTGAATGCATATTTATCGATGCAACCCTTTCAGACAGGAGACCTAGGTTACATGACTTGATGTGAAAATTAAATCTAGTGACATGGAAACAAGCGGGTAGGAGGTGATGGTGGATTCGTAGCTCACCCTATGCAGTAGAGGATGTAGTCGATCAAAGGAGGGACGATTGTGGACCAACACCTCCAACGTTGACAATCAATCCACGAAGATGGAACACCACAAATCCTGTTAATTACACCGAGTGAAAAAAATTTAGGTCATCACCTCACATTAAGCATTGATATTTTTAACTATGAAAAAAAATCATGTTTCGTCAAGTGTCAAATTTTGTCCTTCAATTTTTTTGCAAGATCATCATGATTAAATAACCACTCATCATATCCTAATTTTGCAGCACATCTCACATAGTTACTTAACATTAAGCATTGACACTTAAAACTATGAAAAAAAATCAAATTTCGTCAGGTGTCAAATTTTGTCTGGTTCAATTTTTTCGACAAGATCATCATGATAAAAATAACCACTCATCTTATACCAATTTTGGAGCACATCTCAAATGACAAGATCATCAAGATAAAAATAATGCAACCTAACATCCTAACATCCAGCATTCACCTATATATCAACCTAACAACCTAACATCCAACATCTAACCTAACAATCTAACATCCAACATCCATCCATGCATTCATTCATCCATCCAAGAGTAGCAAAAAAAATGCAAAAAAATGATAAAAAAATTCGTAGCTCACCGAGAGGGGCGTGCAGGGGGCGCGGCGGTGGAGGGGGTGGTGAGGCAGGGGCGGTCGGGGACGGGAGAGACGGGGCCGGACGGAGAAGCAGGGGCGCCCGGCGCAAGGGCCGACAGGAGCCGCGGCCGGCTGCAGGAGCCGCGGCCGGCGCGCGGTCGGGGGAGTCCGGGGCGGCGGCGGGGTCGGGAGAAGGCCGGGGCTACGGCGGGTGGAGACGGCGGCAACGGCGGGTGTGGAGGCGGGGGCGGCGGCGCGGGTGCGGTAATTTTTTAATAGCCACATCACCGATCTGCGTAGCACCTTCCGTATGGCCGTAGCTATGCCGACGACATATTTTTATTTTTCCTTTTCTTATTTTATATAATTTTTTAATGTTTTCTTATAGTTATATTTATCCTTTTTTATTTCATATAGAATTTTAATTTTTTTATAGTTATATTTTTCCTTTTTTATGTTTTTATGTATTATTATTTCAGATAGATTTTTTATTGTTTTAACCGCTCGGCCCTCTCCTCTCCCGAAACCACGCAAAGGGGAGGGGAGGGGAGGCGCCGAACTCGAGCAGCTTCGTCCGCCAAGGCCGTGGCCTGGTCGCGGGTATGGGAGCACCATGGCCGCCGCCTCACATGCTCGATCTGGAGCTTAGTTCGCCAGGTGAGTGAAGGGGGAGGGGGTCGTCGACGGTGGGGGTGGGGGCAGGGGTAGCTTAGTTCGTCAGGTGAGTAACATCCGGGCCAAACCCACAGCTACATCCCCTCGGTGTAGACCCGACGCGTTCGTTTCCCCACTCCAGGTGCCGGCGGCAGTGCCGTCCCTGAGGGGGGCCACGTCCTGGAGACGTGTGCCGCCTCTTCGGGCATGCCACAACACCACCCCACATCTATGAGGGGCCGGTGCGACACTCTGGTGGCATTGCTACCCCCTTGGGCCCCCGTCCCGCCTGACCCTGGAGCAGTTGACCACGAGATCTAGCCCTTTGACTTCCCACGGACGGGCTTTGACCAGTGGACCTCTCCACCCGGTTGTGTCTGGTCAGCACAGAGGGACACCTGGGGCAACATCCGGGCCAAACCCACAGCTACATCCCCTCCGTGTAGACCCGACACGTTTGTTTTCCCCCTCCAGGTGCCAGTGGCGGCACCGTCCGTGAGGGAGGCCACGCTCCGGAGACGCGTGCCGCCTCTTCGGACATGCCACAACACCACCCCACATGTATGAGGGGCCGGTGCGACGCTCCGGTGGCATTGCTACCCCCAGCCCCCCCGTCCCGCCTAACCCTGGAGTGGTTGACCATGAGATCTAGCCATTTGACTTTCCACGGACGGGCTTTGACCAGTAGACCTGTCCACCAGGTTGTGTTAGGTCAGCACAGAGGGACACCTGGGAGCAACATCCGGTCCAAACCCCTAGCTACATCCCCTCCGTGTAGACCTGACGCATCTGTTTCCCCCCTCCAGGTGCCGGCGGCGGTGTCGTCCATGAGGGAGGCCATGCCCCGGAGACGCGTGCCACCTCTTCGGACATGCCACAACACCACCCCGCATGTATGAGGGGCCGGTGCGATGCTCCGGTGGCATTGCTACCCCCCCAGGGCCCTGTCCCGCCTAACCCTCGAGCGGTTGACCATGAGATCTAGCCCTTTGACTTCCCATGGACGGGCTTTGACCAGTGGACCTCTGCACCCGGTTGTGTCTGGTCAGCACAGAGGGACACCTAGGAGCAACATCCGGGCCAAACCCACAGCTACATCCCCTCCGTGTAGACCCGACGCATCCGTTTCCCCCCTCCAGGTGCCGGCGACGGAGCCGTCCGTGAGGGGGGCCACGTCCTGGAGATGCGTGCCGCCTCTTCGAACATGCCACAACACCACCCCGCATGTATGATGGGCCGGTGTGACGCTCTGGTGGCATTGCTACCCCCCTAGGCACCCCGTCCTGCCTAACCCTGGAGCGGTTGACCACGAGATCTAGCCCTTTGACTTTCCATGGACGGGCTTTGACCAGTGGACCTCTCCACCCGGTTGTGTGTGGTCAGCACAGAGGGACACCCGGGAGCAACATCCGGGCCAAACCCACAGCTACATCCCCTACATGTAGACCCGACGCGTTCGTTTCTCCCCTCCAGGTGCCGGCGGCGGCACCGTCCGTGAGCTGGGAGGCCACGCCCTGGAGAAGCGTGCCGGGCGTTTTGCAACCGCCACAACACTTTCAGACTTGTGAGAAGCCGCGTACGCAAGATTGGCGGTATGCTAGCCCACGGAGGTCGCCGGCCACAGTCGTAGACATGCGAAGGGCAATCCGCGTAGAGGGAAGTGTTCGGATACTTCTCCATCACCAAAAGTTATGAAAAATTACCATCATTCCTATAGCACATGTGCCCATGTCATGTAAAAAACTCATGATTTTATCACAATCCGAGTATTTAATAATATTCACGCCGCACCGTTACCGCAGAACTTCTACTACTGTGTCAACGCCGTCCGTGAGGGGGCCACACCTCGGAGACGCGTGGCGCCTCTTCGGACATGCCACAACACCACCCCGCATGTATGAGGGGCCGGTGCGATGCTTCGGTGGCATTGCTACCCGCAGGGCCCCCGTCCCGCCTAACCCTGGAGCGGTTGACCATGAGATCTAGCCCGTTGACTTCCCACGGACGGGCTTTGACCAGTGGACCTCTGCACCCTGTTGTGTCTGGTCAGCACAGAGGGACACCTGGGAGCAACATCCGGGCCAAACCCACAGCTACATCGCCTCCGTGTAGACCCGACGCATCCGTTTCCCCCCTCCAGGTGCCGGCGGCGGCGCCGTCCGTGAGGGGGGCCACGTCCTGGAGACGCGTGCCGCCTCTTCGGACATGCCACAACACCACCCCGCATGTATGAGGGGCCGGTGCGACGCTTTGGTGGCATTGCTACCCCCTAGGGCCCCTGTCCCGCCTAACCCTGGAGCGGTTGACCACGAGATCTAGCCCTTTGACTTCCCACGGACGGGCTTTGATCAGTGGACCTCTCCACCCGGTTGTGTCTGGTCAGCACAGAGGGACACCTAGGAGCAACATCCGGGCCAAACCCACAGCTACATCCCTTCCGTGTAGACCCGACGTGTTCGTTTCCCCCCTCCATGTGCTGGCGGCGGCACCGTTCGTGAGGGGGGCCACGTCTTGCAGACGCATGCCGCCTCTTGGACATGCCACAACACCACCCCGCATGTATGAGGGGCCGGTGCGACGCTCCGGTGGCATTGCTACCCCCCTAGGACCCCAGTCCCGCCTAACCCTCAAGCGGTTGACCATGAGATCTAGCCCTTTGACTTCCCACGGATGGGCTTTGACCAGTGGACCTCTCCACCCGGTTATGTCTGGTCAGCACAGAGGGACACCTGGGAGCAACATCCAGGCCAAAACCACAGCTACATCCCCTCTCTGTGTAGACCCGACGCGTCTGTTTCCCCCCTCCAGGTGCCGGCGGCGGCGCCGTCCGTGAGGGGGCCCACACCCCGGAGACGCATGTCGCCTCTTCGGACATGCCACAACACCACTCGTTTGTGGTAGGTCATCCTATAGAAACACTTGGGAGCAACGTCCCCTTCGTATAGACCCGGTGCGGCTGTTTTCGCCCTCCAGATGCCGGCGTCGGCGCCATCCGTGAGGGGGGCACACCGCGGACGTGAGGGGGTCACACTCCAGAGACGGGTGCCGGGCGTTTGCAACCGCCACAAAACTTATGTCGGCATATCTGTTTTTGATTTTAATAAAATATAAAGACCTATATTCAAAAGAACATGACGACACATTATTAACGTGCTCGAAAAAATACAAACTATATATATATTCATAATCTATGGAAAAAATACAAACCACATATATATTCACATAATACATAAAAAGCATAAAAACATATGTAAAAAAATTTGTAAAAAAAACTATGCCGGCATAGAGACGACAGGGTTTAGGTGCGCTGCGAGCCGCGGATCGCTGACGTGGCGGCTATGCCGCCGGCCGCCGTCAGCATAGCTACGCCGCGGATCGGTGACGTGGCGTGCAGAGATATGCCGACGGCCGCCCGTCCCGACCGTTGGCATAGTTTTGATGGCGTTAGCCGCTGGTCACGGGCGGGGTCGCTGGGCCCATCTGTATGCCAACGGCTACTGTCGGCGTGTCGGCAGCTTTACCGACGGCCGTTCTGTACCAACGGCTGCCGTCGGCGTAGGTCAGGGTAGCCCAACGGCCAGGACTAGGCTGTCGGCATAGCTCCAAATAGGCCGACGGCAGCCGTCGGCATAGTTTTGGCTGTCGGGTTAGGACCGTTTTCTGGTAGTGCATTAGCCCATAACATGCAACAAGCAGTACACACGTACTTACGTATGTATGAACTTGCATGACAAATTTTTTTTGGGTCAAGTCTATTTTCTCAGAGGAGCATTCGATCAGTTCCAACTGAAAAATAGAAGCCAACCAAATATGTAGGCTTGGTCTAAACATAACAGAAATTGACCTGATACATAGTAGAACAAAGACGAAAACAAAGGAACAAAAATAAAATAAAGAAAACAAGAATAAAGTTTTCTAAGAAATAATGAATTTAGAATCTCAACCGGTTAATAATTTTTCATTGACAAGAGGGTGCACTTGCATAATAGCCAGCGGCGATCCGCCTGAATGGTGCGTGCTTCAGAAGTACGTCTTCCTCTCTTGAGAGCACAAGCTAGCTAACTATAGTTGTATATTTTGTAATACACATTGAACACTTTCCAGTATACGATGGATATTTTTGTACTAATACACACTGGACATTCTGTTAATTTATGGTGAACGTTTTTAATATACATTATAGTTTTTACAACACATACTCAACATTTTTCTAAAAAATATACGTTTTAGTTTTTAGTAGGATTTTAAATATCTGGTGTCTGGCGTTTTTCCCTTTTGAGAGTTAAAAAGAGCAAATAAAAAATCTAAGAGGGAAAAAATAATTCAAAACCGCTCAAGGGCAGAGTCGGGCGACCTATGTTCGTTGTCTTCAGGCGGAGGCTACCTTATTTCAAGCCCTTGGGCATCCAATAGGAACTCTCAATTTGTGCGAAGGGGTGGTGGAAAGAAAGGTCGAATGGAAACCTTACGTTTTCTAAGTAGTATATAGAGATTTACTGATAATTTTGCATCATAGAAGAAAGTGTTTTACCTGACCAGTGCAAGTGTTTCTCTTCCAAGTGATACAAGATGTTTCACTAGTTCTGCATTGGCATGTGAGCATATGATTCAATCTTAGGATGAGATGGCTGTCCTCAGAAAAATGTAGTATGTAGTTGTTTTCTTAAACCGAACATTGTCACCACAGATGAGTAGATCCAGTCCAGTTATGTATCTAATGAGAGTTTAGAGATAAATATATATTTGTTCATACATTCAATTAAAGCTGTTAACTAGCAGTATGGTACTGCTCGCAGTAAGCGATACATAGCAGTCACGGTGTCATGCGCGCCTCTCCTTCGCATCCATCCTAAGGTCCAGCACTAGTTGACATCCAGCTCGGAGCTGTCTGCCCCTGTTCAGTGTAGAAGCAAACTATGCCATAACCGCACAGAGCATTGTGGAGGAGGCGCAACCAGCCGCCACGAGCAGAGCAGCTGCATTGGCCGCGACCCATCCGCGGCCCACGGAAATGCCCCCAGGCAGCTAGACACTGACGAGCGACCCAGGTAACAAGCACAAACTCGCATGTCGACTCAAGCAGCGCACAGGAAATTTTCTTTCCTTCTCCAAAGTTTACTTCACAACATCATCTCGGTACCAGTTGTACCGCTGCAGCAGCCTAAAATTTCACTGACTAATGCCTACATTTTTCTTTCGAAAAGAGTAAAAGACTAATGCATACTTAATTGTATGGCTTAGACTTAAAAGAAAAATTAGCCCGCCCTGCTTATTTGTTGTAGCAACCCAGAGACAACCCTCCATGACTCCATACCACAATCTTGTGCGAGAGTATGACCAACTAAATTAGCTTCTCTCAGACTGAAAGAGTAGATAATAATAAAAAAGGAGCACGTCTGTAGATATGTGTCGCCAAAAATCCTTCACTATTAAGCGTATTCAGTACTTCTCTGCAGTGCAATCCAATATAATCATTATCTTGTGGCATCCCAGTTGATTTGCCAGATGAAACAGATTCAAATCAGCCCGCCCCTTAGTGATGTGGAACTTCCTTTATAGATCTGACAGCTATTTTCTGTCGGGCAAATAGCTCCCATGCGCCGTCGTTGGTGTGAATTGTCTCTCATGCGACGTCGTTGGTTGTAATAGCTCTCATGCGACTTCTGTGTTGGAAAAAATAGCTCCCACGCGACACTGCTGCCTAATCCAAAGACACATGTTTAAAACTCGAATCAAGTGAGCGGGACACACAGCGTGGGACCCACTAACTTATCCAACTCAGCATTGGTCAGATGAACGAGACCCACAGCGTGGGACCCACTAACTTATCCAGGTCAGCATTGGTACAAGAGGACACCGAGCCTTGCCCCGAGCCGTGCAGCACCCGAGCCCATCCTCCCCCCTCCCCCCTCCCCGACCGTTGTTGTTCTTCTTCTCCGGCGACGACGCGCAGCAACGCCGTTCCGGGCCGCGACCTAGCAATGTCGAGCTCCGCTTCAGCCTCCCGCCGCTCATGGCCGTGCTATGGCGCAGTGCCCATGACAAGGTGCCCTGCATGCCCACGTATCGCACCCCTGAAGCGGCTAGTCACAACGACCGACAAGAATGACAACCTTGGGCGGGAATTCGTGAAATGTGAGAGCAAACTAGAGCAGGGAAAGGTGAGATTTTACTTCTCAATATGCCAATTTTGGTTTTTGTCTCCCAATTTCATATTTGCCCAATTTTTCATCGGATTTGGGATTTAGGGTTCATCTTTCCAATTTCAGAAATTGAAGCAATGCACCCATTTTGAGTGGCTAGATGAGTACATAGAGCGGATTCAACTGGAGGGTGCATCAGGGGAGCTCGATTTACCGTTGGAGGCAGATAAGTTGGGCAAGTTTGGATCGGGCGCGTCTGGATCTGGGGCCCCTGGATCTGCCCATTCCATTGGGGCTACTGTGGGGGATGCAGGAGTGACGGCAGAGCTGAAGAAGCTGAACAAGTAGATGAAGGAACTCATCGAATTGCAGAACCATGGCAATTTGATGGGGCTGATGGCCAGACTTTTTTATGTTTGTGTAATTGCTCTCGCATTTGTTTATGTGATGATAATTAGTCGTAAGTGAATAGATTGGGCATCATTTGTAATCGTAATGATATGTATATTTGAATAAAAGTGTTGTGCTGTACGAATTCGGCATGTCTTCTCCACTCTGTTTCGGCCCCGTTTTTTCAGTTCTTCAGTTCGTCATCAGTTTCAGTGGTAGAGGGAGAAAAGGAAAAAAAAGGTTCGTCCACAGTTGCCCGAAAAGGCAGGCCCATATAGAAGTTAGGCAGGGCCGAATAGAACATATCCAGGCCCATTGATAAAAGAAGTGTAGCTAGTGCAAAAAAAAGTGCACACGGTCATTGACATCGATATATCTTTTCGGCTTTAGTTTATTTCACAAATTTTAAGTTTCCTGCAGTCACCTTTTTTGAGATAACTCATCTGATAATTATTTGAGCTATTTTTATGCATAAGCTATCGTGTCCGATGGTAGGGTCCCGTGTTGTTTCGGCTAAAACAAAAGGTTGGTTCTAGTTAGCAGTCTAACTTGCAGTCTTTGTGAACCAAAAAAGTTGCAATTGTTTGGTTCTAGTTTATCTCAACAAAGCACCATTTTTAATTTTTTTTGATTTGTGCTATGGTGTTTTCAAAGTTTTTACTCGTGTGTTTCAACCGAAAAAGGTTGTGCCCCTCTCAAAAAAAGAAGACATCTAGTGTGCCCCTAGTAGCATCTCCTTAAAACATAGAGGGGCATCCCCTTACAACATATAGTGCATAAAACATAAAAGGAAGATAATTAACTAGACACGTGCTAACAACAACTTATATGATTGAATCATGTTTTAGTGCATTTTTTAGTACACATGGCCACATAAATAAAATGCAATGGAGAAACTTTAGGCCCGAAAAAACATTAATAGATAGCACGATAGAGGGGCATCGGGTGCCCTAGTAGCATAGATAGATAGAACATATAGAGGGGCACCCCCTTACAACATATAGTTCACAAAACATGAAAGGAAAATAATTAAAACTAGATAGATAGAAGACACGGGCACACACGCCCGAACCAACACAAACACAAGCTAGATAGATAGAAAGACTCGCACTCGAACAACTCCTTGGCCCCTCCTCCTTAGCCGACGCCCCTCGCTCGTCGTTCTCCGGCATCTGGTAGGGGAGGGTGTGCATGCCGTTGGGGTCAGGGAAGATGTGGTGGAAGTTGGTGAAGATGTTGTAGGTCGTGAATGTGATAAACTCGCATCCACACCAGAACACCTCGCCGAGGAGGTGGTGAGCGTCGTAGGGGTTGGTGAAGGTGACTGAGGGAGTCCTGGATTAGGGGGTGTTCGGGTAGCCGGACTATACCTTCAGCCGGACTCCAGGACTATGAAGATACAAGATTGAAGACTTCGTCCCGTGTATGGATGGGACTTTCCTTGGCGTGGAAGGCAAGCTTGGCGATGCGGATATTCAAGATCTCCTACCATTGTAACCGACTTTGTGTAACCCTAACCCTCTCCGGTGTCTATATAAACCGGAGGGTTTTAGTCCGTAGGACAACTTCATCATACAACAATCATACCATAGGCTAGCTTTTAGGGTTTAGCCTCCTTGATCTTGTGGTAGATCTACTCTTGTACTACCCATATCATCAATATTAATCAAGCAGGACGTAGGGTTTTACCTCCATCAAGAGGGCCCGAACCTGGGTAAAACATCGTGTTCCTTGCCTCCTGTTACCATCCGGTCTAGACACACAGTTCGGGACCCCCTACCCGAGATCCGCCGGTTTTGACACCGACATTGGTGCTTTCATTGAGAGTTTCTCCGCGTCGCCTTTAGGCCCGATGGCTCCTTCGATCATCAACAATGATGCAGTCCAGGGTGAGACTTTTCTTCCCGGACAGATCTTCGTCTTCAGCGGCTTCGCACTGCGGGCCAAGTCGCTTGGCCACCTTGAGCAGATCGAAAGCTATGCCCCTGGCCATCAGGTCAGGTTTGGAAGCCTAAACTACATGGCTGACATCTGCGGGGACTTGATCTTCGACGGATTTGAGCCACAGCCAAGTGCGCCGCACTGTGTCGATGGGCATGATATAGCTCTGCCGCCGAACGGCGCCTTGGAGGCCGCACACGCATCGATTCTGACCATTGATTCGGAACCTACTGCGCCGATCGAGGATCAGCGGTTGGACGCTGCCTCAGGGGCTGTGATCTCAGAGGCGATCGAGCCGAGCTCCAGCCCCGCACTCCGCATGGCCCGTGACTCTGAGGAGCTGGATTCCTTTCCGAACTCTGAGCCCCCCGCGCCCCTGCCGATCGAATCCGATTGGGCGTCGATAATGGAGTTCACCGCCATAGACATCTTTCAGCACTCGCCCTTCGGCGACATCCTGAATTCGCTAAAGTCCCTCTCTTTATCAGGAGAGCCCTGGCCGGACTACGGTCAGCAAGGATGGGATTCGGATGATGAAGAAATTCAAAACCCACCCACCACCCACTTCGTAGCCACTGTCGACGACTTAACCGACATGCTCGACTTCGACTCCTAAGACATCGACGGTATGGACGACGATGCAGGAGACAACCAAGAACCAATGCCTATAGGGCATTGGACAGCCACCTCATCTCACGATGTGTACATGGTGGATACCCCTAAAGGAAGCAACAACGAGGAAAACGGGGATGGAAAGAGGGATCGATCTCTCAAAAAACAATCAAAGCGTCGGCGTAAACGCCGACCCAAGCCCCGCCTCGATAAAGACCCAGCCATAGAGCAGGATGAGCCGGTAGACGACGAGCATGCCTTAGAGCAACCGTCCCAACAGGACAACCCGGATAGAGAAACCGAACATCCCTCCCCCGGCGAAAATGGCATTCCGGACGACCCTACGCCGGACAAGCCCATGAAGCAGAAGAACCTCCACAAACGGCTCGTTGCAACCGCACGCAGCCTGAAAAAGCAGAAGCGGAAGCTAAAAACTGCGGAAGATGCACTCAGGATAAGATGGAGTAAAGTAATCAATACCGTAGACAAATACGGCGACAGTCGCCACACTAAAAGCTATCCGAAGAGAAAGCTACTGCCTGAATTCGACGAGGAGGCCTTAGAGCCCTCGCATTCCAAAAGTGAGAAAGCCACACGGTTTAATAGATGACCCCATGGCCAGCATAAAGCGGCAAGCAGCGCCGCACTTAAGCCGGCACGCGACCCACTTAAGGATTCGCATCATGGCCCAGCCAGGTCCATTTACGGGCCAAGAAAGCAAGCTCTTGTAAGCAATGCAGTAAAGCCATTATCAGAATCCGGCACACCCAAATACAGGGGTGCCGCACACCCCCTATGTTTCACCGATGAGGTCTTGGATTATGAATTTCCAGCGGGATTCAAACCCGTAAACATAGAGGCATATGATGGAACAACAGACCCTGGAGTCTGGATCGAGGATTATATCCTCCACATACATATGGCTAGAGGAGATGACCTCCACGCCATAAAATACTTACCCCTCAAGCTTAAAGGGCCAGCCCGGCATTGGCTCAAAAGCCTTCCTGAAAACACAATCGGAAGTTGGGAAGAGCTCGAGGACGCTTTCCGAGCAACATTTCAAGGGACCTATGTCCGCCCTCCGGATGCAGACAATCTTAGTCACATAACTCAACAGCCCAGAGAGTCAGCTCGGCAATTCTGGAATAGATTTCTTACTAAAAAGAATCAGATATTCGACTGTCCGGACGCTGAAGCCTTAGCGGCTTTTAGGCATAATGTCCGAGACGAATGGCTCGCCAGACACCTCGGCCAAGAAAAGCCAAGAACAATGGCCGCACTAACAAGCCTCATGACCCGCTTTTGCGCAGGAGAGGACAGCTGGTTGGCAAGATGCAGCACCAGTGACCCAAGTACATCCGAAACTAGGGATGGAAACGGAAAACCGCAACGCAATAAGGACCGTCGCCGGACTAAGGAAAAAAGTCCGAAGAGCACGGAAGTCAATGCCGGATTCAAAAGCTCACGACAGAATCAGAAAAAACCGCACCTCCAAGATAACAGGGACGACCTATCCAACCTAAACAAAATCTTGGATAGGATATGTCAAATACACAGCACTCCCGGAAAGCCTGCTAACCATACCCACAGAGATTGTTGGGTTTTCAAACAATCCGGCAGACTCAACGCCAAACACAAGGGGCTCGACACACCAAGCGAAGACGAGGACGGACCCCAAAAGCAGAGTACCAGGAAACAAAAGAATTTCCCACAAGAAGTAAAAATAGTAAACTTACTCCACATAACAAAACATGTGGCGCCCATAAAGGTACGCGCCCCACGGCCTATCCCAAAGGAATCCCGCCACTGGTTGTCAAAACCAATCATCTTCGATCATCTGGATTATTCTAGAAATGCCAGGAACCCAGGCTGGACTGCCCTGGTACTCGATCCAATAATTGGCGGACTCCAGTTTTCAAATGTCCTTATGGACGGTGGCAGCGGACTCAACCTGATATATCAGGACTCAATCCGCCACATGGGGATCGACCCAAAAATAATTCGCCACAGCAAAACCTCCTTTCAAGGAGTAACGCCAGGTCCGGACACCCATTGCATGAGTTTTCTCCGGCTCAAGGTTATTTTCGGCTCTGCCGATAACTTCCGTCGCGAAAAGCTGACTTTCCACATCGTCCCATTCTCAAGTCGCTATCAAGCACTACTGGGACGCGAAGCTTTCGCCCGCTTTAACGCAATACCGCATTATGCATCTCTTACGCTTAAGATGCCCGGTCCACGCGGCATCATCTCCTTAAAGGGGAAGCAGTGAGAACACCTCCCCCAAGCGGAGGATTGTGCGGCCGCTTTAACAGCCCCACAATACACTGGCTTCACCAGCCAAAACATCGGAACATGTCATTAAGACCACGGACACGGATAGACGAGTCCGGCACAAAAGTATCGTTGATAAAGGCTTAGCGGCCATATCCCCCTGCACTAGGGGCTTCACACGTATAAAATAAGAGACAATAAAGCTCAATTTTTCATATTTTACTTTACACTTTGTTTATTTCATATAACTTTTTTTCGGCACGCCCCTTCTTCAACTTAGTTGCTCTCTTTTTACATATGAACGTCGTGCTGCGCCCGTCCAGGATACGGCACAACGGAGACACAGGCGCAGACGTGCAGTAGGGACCCGTTCCAAGGATTCTTTTCAGATTAAGACCCTGCGTAAACCTTTTTACTGTCTCTTGTTGATACACATCCCCTGGTTCTATGACCAAGGAGGAGGCTGGCGTCTTGGCATGTGGCCACGTCAGAATTCTTGCGCGTACCTGGACACTAGGGGCTTATACCTCAGAGCGTTACCTCGCCCGCTCTCATAAAGACCGAATACCTTAGGGAGTGTTCGGCGTCGCGAGTTTGGCCTTATATGCACCAGCTCCGAGTCATGATTTTGGTCAAATGTTGGGTTGCCCGGCTCCTGTGTTCGGCCGCCTTACGTTCCGCTCTATTGGCTAAGGCGGCACCAGGAGAACTACTGCGATTGTGCCCTGGTTCGGCCAGGCGAGCACCTCAGTAGAGAAAGCCGAAAACCGACTGTCATGATATGGCGTGAGACTGGTCAACCACTCGATGACTCTCCGGAATCTGTAGGATTCCTCCGCATTAACGAAGGGCCGTTTCCCGGCCAGGCACATATGCGCCCCGAATTTGGGCGAGCGCAGTCGCCACCAGGGGCTACCTAAATAGTCCCATTGTCAAGCTCCTATGGCTAAGAGAAAGTGTTAAAGCATTATAGTCTGGTTGCCTAGCTCGCTGCGCTATCACCTCCTTTGTAGGACCAAGACGTTGGATTAAGTGTGAAAATGCGCCTTCTGCGAGCACCCCCGCACTATGTGCGTGGGGGCTGAAGCCAACGACTGCAATCTTTCAGATTTTGTATCTATATCTTAAAACGGCCGCACAGGAGGTGTTCCAAATACTTGAAGGCACAAGTATAAAAGGCTACTACAATTCATCAAATATTGCTTTATAATTATATATGCTATCAGAACATAGCATCCTTCGAGCACTGTGTCTCTATTACACGAGCGCCTTCAAGGACTTCCTGAAAATAGTGCTCGGAGGGTACTCGGCTTTTGTCCGAATCTCGGGATGCAACAACGGTGGTCTCCATCTCTGCCCAGTATGTCTTGACACGGGCAAGAGCCATCCGTGCGCCCTCTATGCATGCTGACCTCTTTATCGCATTGATACGTGGCACCGCGTCAAGGAATTGCTGCACCAAGCTGAAATAACTCTTCGGCTCCGATCTCCCCGGCCACAGATGACCCATGACGTACTTCATGGCGAGTCCGGACAATCTATTCAGTTCGGCCCATTGAGCCAGACGATCGTCCACTGTCAGTGGACGCTCTGGATTCTGGAACTGCGACCAGAAAAGCCTTTCCACTTCGCGATCTTCTTGATCTCAAAAGTATTCGGTCGCATTAGCAGCACTCACTGCCAAATCCAGATAGGTGTCCTCCGCACTCCACATCCGGTCCAACGGAGCAAACTTCGGATCGCAAAACTTCCTCCGCAGCATAAAGGGCTTTCCAGCCGCAATCTGTCCGGCCTGACGCAGCTCCTCCTTCGCAGCTCTCATCGCAGAGCGAGCATCCTTGGCATCAGCAATGGCCTTCTCTAAGTCCGTTTGTCTCGCCCGGTCTTCTTTCTCAAGAAACTTGCAACGGTCAGCAACACTTTTTAACTTCACGGCCATCACGGCCATCTCCTTCTTGCTTCGACAGTGAGCAGCCTGTTCGGCTCTCAGCTCTTAAAGGGCCTTCTCGGCAGCCGCATCACTTTTCCTGGCTTGTTCCTTAGCTCGGGCAAGTTCCGCCCGAAGACTCTCCACGGCGGCCGCACCATCTGCGTCAAGCACACACATTGTAAGATACTGGCATAAAGCTCCTCTTACCAGATGCCGCCCGAGGAATTGCAAACCTTGAGCCTCATCAAGCTGCTCGTTGACGAGCGCGATGTCGGCATCTGCCATGTCAAGTTGCCGCTTTAGTTCGGCAAAATCATCAGTTCGGCTCGATTCTGGACACTTCGCCACCTTTATACAAAGGCGACACTTTAGACCTGAGATTATGATCCTCTGCGCGCCGCCAATTTTGACAATGCACAGAGTCTTGGGGGCTACTATCTACACAGGGCGCATCTTGTTTATGCGCAACCGACAAAGAAGTACATTATCAAACGTACCTCAAAACCCGTCAGCAAACTTCTGACGGCCTCATGCAATCCACTTTCCGTGGACGAAATCCTTCCAATCACCGTACCCATCAATGCACGGCGCTCCTCTGAGATAGAAGCTCGCCCCAGCAGAATCATCAGCTCCTCCGACCGCGCATCGAATGGTGCCGGACTCGTCCTATGACCTCCATGGAAGGCCGGACGCGGAGAACCTTGGGGGGACATATGGCTACCTTCCACCCCTGCCGGATTCGGAGAAACCCTCCGCGACGACACCTCAGGGTCGCCCGCCTCGCCAGGCGGTACGGCAGGGGGAGGCGTTCCACTCTCCATCATCTCCAGAAGAAGATGCCCCGAAGACGAGCTCTGCTGAGAAGGGCTGAGGTCCGAGCTACAAAGTAAAATTTTGGTTAATCTTCTCAGGTAAAAAGCAAGGATTTCTCTCATCCCTCTAAAGGAAAATCTTTCTCTACTTACGGCTCGCTGGAGGGCTGATCCCTTTGAGGGCGTAGTTCGGCCGAGGATCTCCCCAGCGTCGGACCCTCTGACGAGGACTTTTTCCCCCGCTTTGAGGCCAGGGTCTCCGGGTCGTCAGAGGTGGCCCTCTTCTTCCCCTTAGGAGAGGAATTTCCGGTTCTTCCCTTCGGAGCAGCCTCCTTCGAGGAGGCCATAGTTTCCTTGTCCTCCCCCTCACTTCCCTCCAAAGGCATAATCTTCAACATCCTGAGTAGCACGGGATCCGGCCTGGTCTCAGGAAGGGGAGCCGGACACCTGATCAGCTTTGCCTTCGCTATCCACTCCTGTTTAAAAGGACAGCTCTTTTAGGGGTGAATTTATGATAATTTTATGGATAGCGAGTCCGGGCACGAGGTTACTTACTTGAGTATCCGGGCGATTGCAGCTTAAACCTGCGTCCTCGGTCAAATCCGGACACATTGCTTGTGATCCTAAGAACATTTTATACATCTCCACGGGCGTTGCGCCCATAAAATGCTGGAGAGCTCGTGGTCCCACGGGCGTTGCTCTGCAGGACGAACAGCGATGTGTCCGCACGTGAGCTGACGAAGCCGAGCTGCTGCGCATACGTCACGAACCAGGCGAACCACGCCTGCGGTGCCTGCTTGAGGCCGTAGAGCAACTTGTCGAGGAGGCACACGTGCTTGGGGTGGTTGGCGTCGACGAAGCCTGCTGGTTGTTAACAGTAGACGCGCTCGGCGAGGCGCCCATGCAGAAAGGTGTTGTTGACGTCCATTTGGTAGATTGGCCAGTCGCGTGTAGCCGCAATGGTGAGGACGACACGGGTGATGGCCGCCTTGAGGACGGGAGAGAACGTCTCATCAAGGTCAATGTCGGGCCGCAGAGAGAACCCGCGCACAACCCACCGCACCTTGTACTGCTCGAAATAGTCGTCCGCCTTGAGCTTGTGCCGGAAAAGCCACTTGCCGATGGCAATGTTGGCGCGGGGGGGGGGGGGGGGGGGGGGGGGGGGGGGGACGAGCCGCCACGTTCCATTCTCCATCAGCGCCTTGCACTCCACCTCATTGGCAGCCAACCAACACGGGTCTTGCAAAGCAGAACACACCGATCGGGGAATGGGTGAGATGGTGGTGTTGGTGACAGTAGTGGAAAGGCTGTCGGCATATTTTGGATTAGGTTTGAAGGTGCCAGCCTGAGCGCGTGTGGTCATGGTGTGGGTGGGAATGGGCGTGGCATGGCGTCGAGGACGCGTCAGCGTGGACGGGGAGGGAGACGGGCTGGTGGCAGGCCGAGAAGGACTGGCGTTTGCAGTGGCCGGGGTCTGGGCTGCTAAGTCAGTAGTTGTCGGTGGCGTGCGTGTTGCTACTACGAGAGCAGGAGTGGGAGGAGTGCTAGTGACTGGGGGTGCCCGTGGGGTGCGAGGTCGACGAGGAATGAATGGGAGATGGAGGTCATCGTCCAAAGAGGGCGTTGCATCGACCGGGGGGGGGGGGTGCACTAGCTTCACCATGGAAGGGGAAGCGTTGCTTGTCAAAAACGACATGGCGTGAGATGACAACGCGTCCGGTGGCTGGATTGAGGCATATGTATCCTTTGTGATCGGTGGCGTACACTACTAGGGAAAACCTTATAGACAGGAGCTTACTAGTAGCGCTTTTTAAAAGGCAACGCTGCTACTCATTATTAGTAGCGCTTGGCCGCAGAAAGCGCTGCTACTATGCGCTTAACGGTAGCGCTGTAGTTACAAAACACACTACTACTATAATTGCCAAACCGTTGCCAGTAGGCCAGGCATGCTAGTAGCGCTGGTGTGCAAAAAGCGCTCCTGCTATTTGATACGTCCATTTTGCATCATGCTTTTATATCGATATTTATTGCATTATGGGCTGTTATTACACATTATGTCACAATACTTATGCCTATTCTCTCTTATTTTCCAAGGTTTACATGAAGAGGGGGAATGCCGGCAGCTGGAATTTTGGGATAGAAAATGAGCAAACATTGGAGACCTATTCTGCACATCTCCAAAAGTCCTGAAACATCAAGGGATCACATTTCAGAATATATAAAAAATATTGGGCGAAAGAAGTACCAGAGGGGGCCACCCACCGTCCATGAGGGTGGGGGGCGCGCCCTACCCCCTTGGGTGCACCCCCTGCCTCGTGGGCCCCCTGGTGGCCCTTTGATGCCCATCTTATATGGAGCCTTTCATCGAGAAAAGAATTCATAAGCAAGCTTTCGGGACGAAACTCCGCCACCACGAGGCGGAACCTTGGCGGAACCAATCTAGGGCTCCGGCGGAGCTGTTCTGCCGGGGAAGCTTCCCTTCAGGAGGGAGAAATCATCACCATCGGCATTACCAACAATCCTCTCATCGGGAGGGTGTCAATCTCCATCAACATCTTCACCAGCACTATCTCATCTCAAACCCTAGTTCATCTCTTGTATCCAATCTTTGTCCCAAAGCCTCAGATTGGTACCTGTGGGTTGTTAGTAGTGTTGATTACTCCTTGTAGTTGATGCTAGTTGGTTTACTTGGTGGAATATCATATGTTCAAATCCATTATGCATATTAATACCCCTCTGATTATGAACATGAATATGATTTGTGAGTAGTTACGTTTGTTCCTGAGGACATGGGAGAAGTCTTGCTATAAGTAGTCATATGAATTTGGTATTCGTTCGGTATTTTGATGAGATGTATGTTGTTATCCCTCTAGGGGTGTCATGTGAACATCGACTACATGACACTTCACCATTGTTTGGGCCTAGAGGAAGGCATTGGGAAGTAATGAGTAGATGATGGGTTGCTAGAGTGACAGAAGCTTAAACCCTAGGTTATGCGTTGCTTCGTAAGGGGCTGATTTGGATCCATCTGTTTCATGCTATGGTTAGGTTTACCTTAATACTTTTGTTGTAGTTGCAGATGCTTGCAATAGGGGTTAATCATAAGTGGGATGCTTGTCCAAGTAAGGGCAGTACCCAAGCACCGGTCCACCCACATATCAAATTATCAAAGTACCGAACGCGAATCATATGAACGTGATGAAAACTAGCTTGACGGTAATTCCCATGTGTCCTCGGGAGCTCTTTCCATTATATAAGAGTTTTTCAAGGCTTGTCCTTTGTTACAAAAAGGATTGGGCCATCTTGCTGCACCTTATTTACTTTTATTACTTGTTACCCGTTACAAATTACCTTATCACAAAACTACGTGTTACCGATAATTTCAGTGCTTACAGAGAATACCTTGCTAAAAACCGCTTATCATTTCCTTCTGCTCCTCGTTGGGTTCAACACTCTTACTTATCGAAAAGGCTACGATAGATCCCCTACACTTGTGGGTCATCAAGACTTTTTTCTGGTGCCGTTGCCTGGGAGTGAAGCGCCTTTGGTAGGTGGAATTTGGTAAGGAAACATTTATATAGTGTGCTGAAATTTACTGTCACTTGTTACTATGGAACATAATCCTTTGAGGGGCTTGTTCGGGGTATCTTCACCCCGACCGGTAGAGCAAATAGTTGCTCCTCAACCTACTGAAAATGTTCACTTTGAAATTCCTTCGGGTATGATAGAGAAACTGGTAGCTAATCCTTTTACAGGAGACGGAACATTACATCCTGATTTGCACTTAATCTATGTGGATGAAGTTTGTGGGTTATTTAAGCTTACAGGTATGCTCGAGGATTATCTTTGAAGGGATAGGCATTGACATGGGTGAGGCTATGTGATGATATTGGATCATAGAACTACCAACGATTGAAATTGGAATTTCATCATAAGTTTTATCCTATGCATCTGGTTCATCGTGATCGTAATTATAAATATAATTTTTGGCCTCACGAAGGAGAAAGCATCGCTCAAGCTTGGGGGAGGCTTAAGTCAATGTTATATTCATGCACCAATCATGAGCTTTCAAGAGAAATGATTATTCAAAAATTTTATGCGCGGCTTTCTCTGAGTAATCGCTCCATGCTCGATACTTCTTGTACTGGCTCTTTTATGATGAAGACTATTGAATTCAAATGGGATTTATTGGAAAGAATTAAACACAACTCTGAAGATTGGGATCTCGACGAAGGTAAGGAGTCAGGTATAACACCTAAGTTTGATTGTGTTAAATCTTTTATGGATACCGATGCTTTTCGTGAATTTAGCACTAAATATGGACTTGACTCTGAGATAGTAGCTTCTTTCTGTGAATCCTTTGCTACTCATGTTGATCTCCCTATGGAGAAGTGATTGAAATATAATCCTCCCATTGAAGTAAAAGTAGTCGAACCTATTAAAGTCGAATAAAATAATATCACTTATAATGATCCTGTTGTTCCCACTACTTATATTGAGAAACCACATTTCCCTGCTAGAATAAAGGATCATGCTAAAGCTTCAACTGTGGTTTGTAAGAGTAATACTAGAACACCTACTCCCTCTGATCAAATTAAAGTTGAACCTAGTGTTGCTATGGTTAAACATCTCTTGGCCGATAATATTGATGGGCATGCTATTTACTTCTGTAATGAAGCTACTAGAATTGCTAGACCTGATACTAAAAATAAACATAGACCAGTTGTAGGCATGCCTGTTATTTCTTTTAATATAGGAGATCATTGCTATCATGGCTTATGTGATATGGGTGCTAGTGCAAGTGCAATACCTCATTCCTTATATAAAGAAATTATGCATGATATTGCACCTGCTGAGATAGAAGAGATTGATGTTACAATTAAACTTGCCAATAAAGACACTATTTCACCAGTTGGGATTGTTAGAGATGTTGATGTCTTGTGTGGGAAAGTTAAATATCCTGCTGATTTTCTTGTTCTTGTTTCCCCACAAGATGACTTTTGTCCCATTATATTTGGTAGACCCTTCTTGAATACTGTTAATGCTAAGATAGACTGTAATAAGGTTATTGTTTCTGTCGGTTTAGGGGATATGTCTCGTGAATTTTACTTTGCTAAATTTCATAGACAACCCCATGATAAAGAATTGCCTAGTAAAGATGAAATTATTGGTCTTACTTATATTGCCGTGCCTCCTAATGATCCTTTAGAACAATATTTGCTCGACCATGAAAATGATATGTTTATGAATGAAAGAAGGGAAATAGATGAAGTATTCTTTAAATAGGGACCTATTTTGAAACACGACTTGCCTGTTGAAATCCTAGGGGATCCTCCTCCACCCAAGGGTGACCCCGTGTTTGAGATTAAACCTTTACCTGATACTCTTAAATATGCTTATCTTGATGAGAAAGAGATATATCTTGTTATTATTAGTGCTAACCTTTTAGAGCATGAAGAAAATAAATTATTGAAAACTCTGAAGAAACACCATGCTGCTATTAGATATACTCTTGATGATCTTAAGGGCATTAGTCCCACTCTCTGCCAGCATAAAATAAAATTGGAGAAAGACGCGAAGCCGGTTGTTGGTCAGCAACAACGGTTAAATCCTAAGATGAAAGAAGTGGTAAGGAAGGAAATACTAAAGCTTCTGGAGGCAGGTATAATTTATCCCGTTGCTGATAGTCAATGGGTAAGTCCTGTCCATTGTGTCCCTAAGAAGGGAGGTAATACTGTTGTTCCTAATGATAAAGATGAATTGATCCCACAAAGAATTGTTACAGGTTATAGAATGGTAATTGATTTCCGCAAATTAAATAAAGCTACTAAAAAGGATCATTACCCTTTACCTTTTATTGATCAAATGCTAGAAAGATTCCAAACATACACATTTTTGCTTTCTAGATGGTTATTCTGGTTTCTCTCAAATACCTGTGTCAAAAGAGGACCAATAAAAGACAACTTTTACTTGCCCTTTCGGTACCTTTGCTTATAGACATATGCCTTTTGGTTTATGCAATGCACCTGCTACTTTTCAAAGATGTATGACTGTTACATTCTCTGACTTTTGTGAAAAGATTGTTGAGGTTTTCATGGATGATTTCTCCATTTACAGAACTTCTTTTGATGATTGCTTAAGCAACCTTGATCAAGTTTTGCAGAGATGTGAAGAAACTAATGTTGTCTTGAATTGGGAGAAGTTCCACTTTATGGTTAATGAAGGTATTGTCTTGGGGCATAAAATTTCTGAAAGAGGTATTGAAGTTGATAAAGCTAAATTTGATGCTATTGAAAAGATGTCGTGTCCTAAGGACATCAAAGGTATAAGAAGTTTTCTTGGTCATGCCGATTTTATAGGAGGTTCATTAAGGACTTCTCTAAAATTTCTCGGCCTCTGACTAATCTCTTACAATAAGATGTTCCTTTTGTTTTTGATGATGACTGTATAGAAGAATTTGAAATACTTAAGAAAGCTTTGATTTCTGCACCTATTGTTCAAGCTCCTGATTGGAATATACCATTTGAAATCATGTGTGATGCTAGTGATTATGCTGTAGGGGCTGTTCTAGGACAAAGAGTTGATAAGAAATTAAATGTTATTCAATATGCTAGTAAAACTCTAGAAAGTGCTCAAAGAAATTATGCTACTACTAAAAAGGAATTTTTAGCAGTTGTGTTTGCTTGTGATAAGTTCAGACCTTACATTGTTGATTCTAAAGTATCTGTTCACACTAATCACACTGCTATTAAATATCTTATGGAAAAGAAAGATGCTAAACCTAGACTTATTAGATGGGTTTTCTTGCTACAAGAATTTGATTTGCATATTATTGATAGAAAGGGAGCTGAGAACCCCGTTGCAGACAACTTGTCTACATTAGAGAATGTCTCGATGACCCACTACCTATTGATGATAGATTTCCTGATGAACAATTAGCTGTCATAAATGCTTCTCGTACTACTCCATGATATGCTGATTATGCTAATTATATTGTTGCTAAATTTATACCACCTAGTTTCACATACCAGCAAAAGAAAAAGTTTTTCTATGATTTAAGACATTACTTCTGGGATGACCCACATCTTTATAAAGAAGGAGTAGATGGTGTTATTAGACGTTGTGTACCTGAGCATGAACAGGAGCAGATCCTATGCAAGTGTCACTCCGAGGATTATGGAGGACACCACGCTGGAGATAGAACTGCACACAAGGTATTGCAATCCAGTTTTTATTGGCCTACTCTCTTCAAGGATGTCCGTAAGTTTGTTTTGTCTTGTGATGAATGTCAAATAATTGGTAATATTAGTAGACGTCAAGAAATGCGTATGAATTATTCACTTGTTATTTAACCATTTGATGTTTGGGGATTTGATTATAGGACCATTTCCTTTCTCTAATGGGTATACTAATATTTTAGTTGTTGTTGACTACGTTACTAAGTGGGTAGAAACTATTCCAACTAGTAGTGCTGATCGTAACACCTCTATTAAGATGCTTAAAGAAGTTATTTTTCCGAGGTTTGGAGTCCCTAGATATTTAATGACCGATGGTGGTTCATATTTTATTCATGTTGCTTTTCGTAAAATGCTTGCTAAGTATGATGTTAATCATAGAATCCATGTTATCCACAGTCTAGTGGTCAAGTAGAATTGATTAATAGAGAGCTTAAATTAATTTTGTGAAAGACTGTTAATAGATCTAGGAAGAATTGGTCCAAGAAACTTGATGATGCATTATGGGCCTATAGAACTGCTTATAAAAATCCTATGGGTATGTCTCCGTATAAAATGGTTTATGGTAAAGCATGTCACTTACCTCTTGAACTAGAACATAAGGCATATTGGGCCATTAAAGAGCTCAAATATGACTTCAAACTTTCCGGTGAGAAGAGGCTTTTTGACATTAGCTCCCCTGATGAATGGAGAGCCCATGCTTATGAGAATGCCAAAATGTTTGGAGAGCCCATCCTACGTTACTAAGTGGGTTGAAACTAATGTTATCGAAACCGTAATCCAAGAGGAATACATAAGGGACACTTTCGAGAACGTTTCAGATTCCGAAAAGGAATAGGTATGTGGTACGGTAAGTAAACTGACTCCAAAACAGTTCTAATGGCAATTTTTCTCCGTTTTGGAATATTTAAGAAAATAGAAAAATAAGAAGTAGTCCGGAAAGGACACGAGGCTTCCATGAGGGTGGAGGGCGCGCCCTACCCCCTTGGGCGCGCCCCCTGCCTCGTGGGCACCTCGTGTGCCCTCCGGACTCCGTTTTCCTGCACGATACTTCTTTGGGTCGGTAAAAATTCATTATATAATGTCTCGAAGGTTTTGACCATCGTACCAAATATCCTCTGTTTTTGTTTCGAGCTGTTTCTGCTACAGATTAGAGCAATATGCCATCTCAAGATTCGGAGGGAGAAAGCTATGTGGCTGATTACCTTGCAGATCATAAGGCCTATGGGGACTTGGAGCATTGTGGTTGGACCACGGAGGAAGAAGAAGACTATGAGCCTAGGGGAATGGAGGAGTGTTCGAAATATGCCCTAGAGGCAATAATAAATTGGTTATTATTATATTTCCTTGTTCATGATAATCGTTTATTATCCATGCTAGAATTGTATTGATAGGAAACTCAGATACATGTGTGGATACATAGACAACACCATGTCCCTAGTAAGCCTCTAGTTGACTAGCTCGTTGATCAATAGATGGTTACGGTTTCCTGACCATGGACATTGGATGTCGTTGATAACGGGATCATATCATTAGGAGAATGATGTGATGGACAAGACCCAATACTAAGCCTAGCATAAGATCATGTAGTTCGTATGCTGAAGCTTTTCTAATGTCAAGTATCATTTCCTTAGACCATGAGATTGTGCAACTCCCGGATACCGTAGGAGTGCTTTGGGTGTGCCAAACGTCACAACGTAACTGGGTGGCTATAAAGGTACACTACAGGTATCTCCGAAAGTGTCTGTTGGGTTGGCACGAATCGAGACTGGGATTTGTCACTCCGTGTAAACGGAGAGGTATCTCTGGGCCCACTCGGTAGGACATCATCATAATGTGCACAATGTGATCAAGGAGTTGATCACGGGATGATGTGTTACGGAACGAGTAAAGAGACTTGCCGGTAACGAGGTTGAACAAGGTATCGGGATACCGATGATCGAATCTCGGGCAAGTATCGTACCGATAGACAAAGGGAATTGTATACGGGATTGATTGAATCCGCGACATCGTGGTTCATCCGATGAGATCATCGTGGAACATGTGGGAGCCAACATGGGTATCCAGATCCCGCTGTTCGTTATTGACCGGAGAGTTATCTCGGTCATGTCTGCATGGTTCCCGAACCCGTAGGGTCTACACACTTAAGGTTCGATGACGATAGGGTTATAGGGAATAGATATACATGGTTACCGAATGTTGTTCGGAGTCCCGGATGAGATCCCGGACATCACGAGGAGTTCCGGAATGGTCCGGAGGTAAAGATTTATATATGGGAAGTCCTGTTTTGGTCGCTGGAAAAGTTTCGGGTTTTATCGGTAATGTACCAGGACCACCGGGAGGGTCCCGGTGGTCCACCAAGTGGGGCCACCAGCCCCGGAGGGCTTCATGGGCCAAGTGTGGGAGGGGACCAGCCCCTGGTGGGCTGGTGTGCCCCCCACCAAGGCCCAAGGCGCAAGGGAGAGTGGAAGGGGGCAAACCCTAGGCTCAGATGGGCCTAAGGCCCACCTAGTGGTGCGCCCCCCTCTTTCCCCCCTTGGCCGCCCCCCTAGATGGGATCTAGGGCTGGCCGCCACCCCTAGGGGTGGAAACCTAGGTGGGGGTGCAGCCCCCCTATATATACTTGAGGTTTTGGGCTGCCATAGACACGATTCAATCTCCTTCTTGGCGCAGCCCTACCCCTCTCCCTCCTCGTTTCTTGCGGTGCTTGGCGAAGCCCTGCTGGAGTACCACGCTCCTCCACCACCACCACGCCGTCGTGCTGCTGCTGGATGGAGTCTTCCCCAACCTCTCCTTCTCCCCTTGCTGGATCAAGGCGTAGGAGACGTCACTGGGCTGTACGTGTGTTGAACATGGAGGTGCCGTCCGTTCGGCACTAGGATCATCGGTGATTTGGATCACGACGAGTACGACTCCATCAACCCCGTTCACTTGAACACTTCTGCTTAGCGATCTACAAGGGTATGTAGATGCACTTTCCTTCCCCTCGTTGCTAGATTACTCCATAGATTGATCTTGGTGATGCGTAGAAAATTTTGAATTTCTGCTACGTTCCCCAACAGTGGCATCATGAGCTAGGTCTATGCGTAGTTACTATGCACGAGTAGAACACAAAGTAGTTGTGGGCATCGATATTGTCAATTATCTTGCCGTTACTAGTATTATCTTGATTCGGCGGCATCGTGGGATGAAGCGGCCCGGACCAACCTTACACGTACGCTTATGTGAGACCGGTTCCACCGACTGACATGCACTAGTTGCATAAGGTGGCTGGCGGGTGTCTGTCTCTCCCACTTTAGTCGGATCGGATTCGATGAACATGGTCCTTGTGAAGGGTAAATAGAAATTGGCAATTCACGTTGTGGTTTTGGCGTAGGTAAGAAACGTTCTTGCTAGAAACCTATAGCAGCCACGTAAAAAAACTTGCAACAACAATTAGAGGACGTCTAACTTGTTTTTGCAGCAAGTGTCGTGTGATGTGATATGGCCAAAAGGATGTGATGAATGATATATGTGATGTATGAGATCATGTTCTTGTAATAGGAATCACGACTTGCATGTCGATGAGTATGACAACCGGCAGGAGCCATAGGAGTTGTCTTTATTTTTTTGTATGACCTGCGTGTCATTGAGAAACGCCATGTAAATTACTTTACTTTATTGCTAAACGTGTTAGCCATAGTAGTAGAAGTAATAGTTGGCGAGCAACTTCATGGAGACACAATGATGGAGATCATGTGTCATGCCGGTGACAAGATGATCAGGGAGCCCCAAGATGGAGATCAAAGGAGCTATATGATATTGGCCATATCATGTCACTATTATTTGATTGCATGTGATGTTTATCATGTTTTTGCATCTTGTTTACTTAGAACGACGGTAGTAAATAAGATGATCCCTCATAATAATTTCAAGAAAGTGTTCCCCCTAACTGTGCACCGTTGCGATAGTTCGTTGTTTCGAAGCACCACGTGATGATCGGGTGTGATAGATTCTAACGTTCACATACAACGGGTGTAAGACAGATTTACACACACGAAACACTTAGGTTGACTTGACGAGCCTAGCATGTACAGACATGGCCTCGGAACACAAGAGACCGAAAGGTCGAGCATGAGTCGTATGGTAGATACGATCAACATGAAGATGTTCACCGATGATGACTAGTCCGTCTCACGTGATGATCGGACACGACCTAGTTGACTCGGATCATGTAATCAGTTAGATGACTAGAGGGATGTCTATCTGAGTGGGAGTTCATAAGATGAACTTAATTATCCTGAACATAGTCAAAAGGTTTTTGCAAATTATGTCATGGCTCGCGCTTGAGTTCTACTATTTAGATATGTTCCTAGAGAAAATTTAGTTGGAAGTTGATAGTAGCAATTATGCGGACTAGGTCCGTAAACTGAGGATTGTCCTCATTGCTTCATAGAAGGCTTATGTCCTTAATGCACCGCTCAATGTGCTGAACCTCGAACGTCGTCTGTGGATGTTGCGAACATCTGACATACACATTTTGATAACTACGTGATAGTTCAGTTAAACGGTTTAGAGTTGAGGCACCGAAGATGTTTTGAAACGTCGCAAAACATATGAGATGTTTCGAGGGCTGAAATTGGGATTTCAGGCTCGTGCCCACGTCAAGAGGTATAAGACCTCCGACGATTTTCTTAGCCTGCAAACTAAGGGAGAAAAGCTCAATTGTTGAGCTTGTGCTCAGATTGTCTGAGTACAAAAATCATTTGAATCGAGTGGGAGTTGATCTTCCAGATGAGATAGTGATGTTTCTCCGAACTCATTACCACCAAGCTGCTAGAGCTTCGTGATGAACTATAATATATCAGGGATATATATGATGATCCTTGAGATATTCGCGATGTTTGACACCACAAAAGTAGAAATCAAGAAGGAGCATCAATTGTTGATGGTTGGTGAAACCACTAGTTTCAAGAAGGGCAAGGGAAAGAAGGGATACTTCATGAAACGGCAAATCAGCTACTGCTCTAGTGAAGAAACCCAAGGTTGAACCCAAACCCGAGACTAAGTGCTTCTGTAATAAGGGGAACAACCACTGGAGCAGAATTACCCTAGATACTTGGTAGATGAGAAGGCTGGCAAGGTCGATAGAAGTATATTAGATATACATTGTGTTAATGTGTACTTTACTAGTACTCCTGGTAGCACCATGGTATTAGATACCGGTTCGGTTGCTAAGTGTTAGTAAACTCGAAATAAAAGGCTGCGGAGTAAATGGAGACTAGCTAAAGGTGAGCTGGCGATATGTGTTGGAAGTTTTTCCCAAGCTTTATGTGATCAAGCATCGCACGCTCCCTCTACCATCGAGATTGGTGTTTGCGTTGAGCATAGACATGATTGGATTATGTCTATTGCAATACGGTTATTCAGGACAATAATGGTTACTCTGTTTATTTGAATAATACCTTCAATGGTCTTGCACCTAAAATGAATGGTTTATTGAATCTCGATCGTAGTGATACACATGTTCATGCCGAAAGATATAAGATAGTAATGGTAGTACCACCTACTTGTGGCACTGCCATGTAAGTCATATCGGTATAAAACGCATGAGGAAGCTCCATGTTGATGGATCTTTGGGCTCACTCGTTTTGAAAAGTTTGAGACATGCGAACCATGTCTATTGGTGTATATGCATGAAGAAACTCCATGCAAATGGACCGTTTGGACTCACTTGATTTTGAATCACTTGAGACATGCAAATCATACCACATGGGCAAGATGACTGAAAGCCTCGTTTTCAGTAAAATGGAACTAGAAAGCAACTTGTTGGAAGTAATACATTTTGATGTGTGCAGTCCAATGAGTGCTGAGGCGTGTAGTGGATATCGTTATGTTCTTACTTCACAGATGATTTGAGTAGATGTTGAGTATATTTACTTGATGAATCACGAGTCTGAATTATTGAAAGGTTCAAGTAATTTCAGGGTGAAGGTGAGAGATCGTCGTGACAAGAGGATAAAATATCTATGATATGATCATAGAGATGAATATCTGAATTACGAGTTTGGCACAGAATTAAGACATTGTGGAAATTGTTTCACAACTAATACAGCCTGGAACACCATAGTGTGATGGTGTGTCCGAACATCATAACTGCACCCTATTGGATATGATGCATACCATGATGTCTCTTATCGAATTACCACGATAGTTTATGGGTTAGGCATTAGAGACAACCACAGTCACTTTAAATAAGGCACCACGTAATTCCGATGAGATGACACCGTATGAACTATGGTTTAGAGAAACCTAAGCTGTCATTTCTTAAAAGTTTGGGGCTGCGACGCTTATGTGAAAAAGTTTCAGGCTGATAAGCTCGAACCCAAAGCGGATAAATGCATCTTCATAGGACACCCATAACAATTGGGTATACCTCCTGTCTCAGATCCGAAAGAAATAAGGGATTGTTTCTAGAATCGGGTCCTCTCTCGAGGAAAAGTTTCTCTCGAAAGAATTGAGTGGGAGGATGGTGGAGACTTGATGAGGTTATTGAACCGTCTCTTCAACTAGTGTGTGGCAGGGCACAGGGAGTTGTTCCTATGGCACCTACACCAATTGAAGTGGAAGCTTATGATAGTGATCATGGAACTTCAGATCAAGTCACTACCAAACCTCGTGGGATGACAAGGATGCGCACTACTTCAGAATGGTACGTAATCCTGTCTTGGAAGTCATGTTGCTAGACAACAATGAACCTACGAGCTATGGAGAAGCGATGGTGGGCCTGGATTCCAAAATGGCTCGAGGCCATATAATCCGAGAGAGGATCCATATATGAAAACAAAGTGTAGACTTTGGAAGAACTACTTGATGGTCATAAGGCTGTTAGGTACATATGGATTTTAAAAGGAAGACGGACAATGATGGTAAGTATCACCATTAAGAAAGCTCGACTTGTCGTTAAGATGTTTTCCGACAAGTTCAATGAGTTGACTACGATGAGACTTTCTCACTCGTAGCGATGCTAAGAGTCTGTTGGAATTATATTAGCGATTACTGCATTATTTATGAAATCATGCAGATAGGATGTCAAAACATTGTTTCCTCGACGATTTTCTTGAGGAAAGGTTGTATATGATACAACCAGAAGGTTTTGTCAATCCTGAAAGATGCTAATAAATATGCAAAGCTCCAGCAATCCTTCTAAGGACTGGAGTAAGCATATCGGAGTTGGAATGTATGCTCTGATGAGATGATCAAAGTTTTTGGGTGTATACAAAGTTTATGAGAAACTTGTATTTCCAAAGAAGTGAGTGGGAGCACTATAGAATTTCTGATGAGTATATGTTGTTGATCAGAAATGACGTAGAATTTCTGGAAAGCATATAGGGTTATTTGGAAAGTGTTTTTCAATGGAAAGCCTGGATTAAGCTACTTGAACATTGAGCATCAAGATCTATAAGGATAGATCAAAACGCTTAATGGTACTTTCAAATGAGCACATACCTTGACATGATCTTGAAGGTGTTCAAGATGGATCAGTCAAAGAAGGAGTTCTTGCCTGAGTTGTAAGGTATGAAGTTAAGACTTAAAGCTCGACCACGGCAGAAGAAAGAGGAAGGACGAAGGTCATCCCCTATGCTTTTGTCATAGGCTCCATACGGTATGCCATGCTGAGTACCACACCTGATGTGTGCCTTGCCACATATTTGGCAAGAGGGTACAAAGGTGATCTTGGAGTAGATCACCAGATAGCGGTCTAAATTATCCTTAGAGGAATAAGGATATGTTTCTCGGTTATGGAGGTGATAAAGAGTTCGACGTAAAGAGTTACGTCGATGCAAGCTTAACACCTATTCGGATAGCTCTGAGTAGAGATACCGGATACGTATAATGGAGCAACAATTTAGAATAGATCCAAGTAGAACAGTTATTTGAAATGGCTCCAAATGTAGCGTAGTAGTTGCATCTACAAGATGACATAGAAATTTGCGAAGTACATACGGATCTGAATACTGCAGACCCGTTGACTAAAACCTCTCTCACAAGAATAACATGATCAAACCCAGAACTCTTTGGGTGTTAGTCACATGGGGATGTGACCTTGAGTGTTAATCACATATTGATGTGAACTGGATTATTGACTCTAGTGCAAGTGGGAGACTGTTGGAAATATGCCCTAGAGGCAATAATAAATTGGTTATTATTATATTTCCTTGTTCATGATAATCGTTTATTATCCATGCTAGAATTGTATTGATAGGAAACTCAGATACATGTGTGGATACATGGACAACACCATGTCCCTAGTAAGCCTCTAGTTAACTAGCTCGTTGATCAATAGATGGTTACGGTTTCCTGACCATGGACATTGGATGTCGTTGATAACGGGATCACATCATTAGGAGAATGATGTGATGGACAAGACCCAATCCTAAGCCTAGCACAAGATCATGTAGTTCGTATGCTGAATCTTTTCTAATGTCAAGTATCATTTCCTTAGACCATGAGATTGTGCAACTCCCGGATACCGTAGGAGTGCTTTGGGTGTGCCAAACGTCACAACGTAACTGGGTGGCTATAAAGGTACACTACAGGTATCTCCGAAAGTGTCTGTTGGGTTGGCACGAATCGAGACTGGGATTTGTCACTCCGTGTAAACGGAGAGGTATCTCTGGGCCCACTCGGTAGGACATCATCATAATGTGCACAATGTGATCCAGGAGTTGATCACGGGATGATGTGTTACAGAACGAGTAAAGAGACTTGCCGGTAACGAGATTGAACAAGGTATCGGGATACCGACGATCGAATCTCGGGCAAGTATCGTACCGATAGACAAAGGGAATCGTATACGGGATTGATTGAATCCGCGACATCGTGGTTCATCCGATGAGATCATCGTGGAACATGTGGGAGCCAACATGGATATCCAGATCCCGCTGTTGGTTATTGACCGGAGAGTTATCTCGGTCATGTCTGCATGGTTCCCGAACCCGTAGGGTCTACACACTTAAGGTTCGATGACGCTAGGGTTATAGGGAATAGATATACGTGGTTACCGAATGTTGTTCGGAGTCCCGGATGAGATCCCGGACGTCACGAGGAGTTCCGGAATGGTCCGGAGGTAAAGATTTATATATGGGAAGTTCTGTTTTGGTCGCCGGAAAAGTTTCGGGTTTTATCGGTAATGTACCGGGACCACCGGGAGGGTCCCGGTGGTCCACCAAGTGGGGCCACCAGCCCCGGAGGGCTGCATGGGCCAAGTGTGGGAGGGGACCAGCCCCTGGTGGGCTGGTGCGCCCCCCCACCAAGGCCCAAGGCGCAAGGGAGAGTGGAAGGGGGCAAACCCTAGGCTTAGATGGGCCTAAGGCCCACCTAGTGGTGCGCCCCCCTCTCTCCCCCCTTGGCCGCCCCCCTAGATGGGATCTAGGGCTGGCCTCCACCCCTAGGGGTGGAAACCTAGGTGGGGGCGCAGCCCCTCCCCTCCCCCTATATATACTTGAGGTTTTGGGCTGCCATAGACACGATTCAATCTCCTTCTTGGCGCAGCCCTACCCCTCTCCCTCCTCGTTTCTTGCGGTGCTTGGCGAAGCCCTGCTGGAGTACCACGCTCCTCCACCACCAGCATGCCGTCGTGCTGCTGCTGGATGGAGTCTTCCCCAACCTCTCCTTCTCCCCTTGCTGGATCAAGGCGTAGGAGACGTCACCGGGCTGTACGTGTGTTGAACACGGAGGTGCCTTCCGTTCGGCACTAGGATCATCGGTGATTTGGATCACGACGAGTATGACTCCATCAACCCCGTTCACTTGAACGCTTCCGCTTAGCGATCTACAAGGGTATGTATATGCACTCTCCTTCCCCTCATTGCTAGATTACTCCATAGATTGATCTTGGTAATGCGTAGAAAATTTTGAATTTCCGCTACGTTCCCCAACAAGGAGACGAGCTCAGATGAAGATGAAGTCCCACTACCTCAACCTGGGGACATGCATGTGGAGTTCAAAAAGTCAAGCCTCCCCGACAGAACAAAGAAACCTAAGATTGAGTTTATCTCTTTTCGCCTCTTGCAAGAGAACAAACAGAAACTTTTCAAAAAAGTATTAAGCCTTGAGCAGGAGATTGGTGACCTATGGGAGCAAAATTCTATCCTCAAGCGCAAATTAAGGAAGAAGCCCACATCATCAACAACTCCATCATCACCACCTCCAAGGAAGGAGACATAAACACATGAGTATGGGCACTCCCCTTGCATTACTAGGAAAAGAGCTATAGCTAATATGGACATTAATGGCGCACCATGTATGTGGTGCGCCACTGCTATATAGCAATGGTGCATCAGATACAAGTGCGCCATTATTGACATATTACTAATGGCCCACGTGTAGTGTGGTGCGCCATTACTAGTTTTGAAAAAAGTAAAAAAAATTGTTAGCAGTGGCGCACCAGGGGATAATGCGCCATTACTAGTTGACATAGTAATGGCGCACGTACACAAAGTGCGCCATTACTAAGTTTGACCAAGGTTTGACCTAGTCATACACATAGTAATGGCGCACTTTGTGAAGGTGCGCCATTACTATGTCAACTAGTAATGGCGCACTATGCCTTGGTGCGCCACTTCTAACCAAATGCACCCCCCGTGGACCGCATTTTCAGTTTAAAATAATAATAAAATAAAATGATGGAAATGTCAAAAAAATAAAAGAAAATATGTTTCCCACATGATATGTGGTCTAGTTGTTGGGAAAATTTACAAATATGAATTTTGTCTTTATTTGCAAAATCTCTCTGGAATTTAGTAAAATGGGCATAACTTTTGCATATGAACTCGGATTAAAAAGTTTTTTATATGAAAAATCATCTAATCGAAAAGTTACATCCGAATTGAACCGGGGGAACTATGTTCAAGATTTTCAAAATCCCCCAAAACCTAACAGAATAAAAGATACGGGGCTTTTAAAATCTAGAGGGGGGAAAATGGAAAAAAAATTCAAACTTACTAGTGGCGCACCATTTTCTAGGTGCGCCACTAGTAACAGAAAAAAAATTGGTTTCAAATTTTTTTTGGATTTTTTTTCAAAATATGATACGTAATATGACTGGGAAGTTTGAAATATTTTTCAAAGTTTCATCACACTCATGAACATGAACAAAGTCCTAGACATCAACAAGGTTTAATAGGATTGATATGATAGATATATCAACAAGTGCCTGTTAAGTGAGGTGGTGCTGGGGTTGGATGGAACTGCGAATTTAAGCATGCTCGTGCTGGAGTAGTGTGAGGACGGGTGACCTTTCGGGAAGTTTGACCACTTAGTGTGATTTGACTTGAGATTAAGCATATTGACCTGTCAGGACCGGGTTTTCGGGATATTAATTTCCCAAAAAAAGCGGCCCTTGTGCTCACCAGCCCCAGGATTACTGTTAGCTGATGAGACACCAACTTGTTACAGAAACTCCAAGCAAACTACAAAATATGTAGTACAAGACCATTCTGGCCTATGGGTACAACAATTGGTTTCTAGTGGTTGATGGCGGAAGCGGTTTGCGGATCATCAGCGTCTATGGGACTCCATTTCCCACAGGAATAGCTGACCAGGATAACTCCTATCTTCGGGAGGCTGCTATCATCATTGTGTAGGTTCCGGGGTTGTCATCACAACGCTCCTCTCCATGCAAGAAATCTGGCCAAGACAATAGCCAGGGACAAGCCAGTGAGTACTTTGAATGTACTCGCAAACATTAAGAACACAGGTATAATGTAGCCACTGATAATCATGCTTTGAAATATTCTATGATTACTTCGACAGTCATAAATGAAGCTCATGATGCATGCAAGCAGGTTAATCATGTCATATATGAATATGCAATCAGCGAGTAGAAATAGAATGCACCGATCGGGTGTCTGAAGCGACGCCTCGAATGGATAACAATATAAAGTATGCCTCAGTTGGGCGTCTAAGCGACACCACATAAAGGGCTTATAAATAGATGAAATGACAAACATGCCAAAGTCGGGCGTCTGAGCGACACCACATAAAGGGCTTATAAGTAAATGAAATGACAAACATGCCACAGTCGGGCGTCTGAGTGACACCGCATAAAGGGCTTATAAGTAAATGAAATGACAAACATGCCACAGTCGGGCGTCTGAGCGACACCGCATAAAGGGCTTATATAAGAATAATCACAGTGAATATCCAGGAGGTAGAACCGTCCCAGGGATACTCATAAATTTCAAATAATAAAATGATTAGTCCACAATAATAATAATCATAATCATCATATGTCACAGATCATAACTAATGTTCTGGTTCATTAGTTTTTCCTCCGAAGACCGACACTAAGACCGACACTTTACCCATCCCAGACTGTAGTCCTTAACCATGGACACGGCTATTCGAATAGGTATAATATCTCTGCAGAGGGTGTACTCTTTACCCACGAGTAACGGATTTCCTTAGTCCATTGGAACTAATTCCGTCTACGGTCTTTTAATTGAAAACCCACCTAACCGCACACACCAGCCAAACTCACCGGTGTCTGGAATCACCCTTGACACCCGTTAAGCAAAACTCTATGTGGGGAGGCTACAACCTTGACTTAGCATGGGATCACAAAATTTATACCGCGCGCAAACTGGGGGAGCTACCCCCTTCGGCTACAACCGAAAACACCCATGCCCCCGGACCAGGTGGCATGCCTACCGGATGCAGCCGGTATCTTCCACCATGGCCTCTCTGTACGGTGTGTGCTAGGACAGGGTTGACAACTTACTGAACCGTACCCTACCTACGGCAGGGACAAGTGGCAGCACGAAACAAGTATGGGGGTTGCTGGAACAAGACTCGATCTACGGCCGACTCAGGAGGCTTAAGTATTTCCTGCATGATTAGCTCAAGGATAATATTTCACATCCATCAGACACAACCACCACTCATCATACCTCCCCCTGCCCCACCGGTCATAACCGTCTCGACGAGGGACAAGCTCGTGTCTACCCAAGACAGATACTTTCCCGGATCCTTCGCGGTAGGCATGAGAGGCATATGAGGGTGATTGCTATCACATGTATGTCCATTTCCAACAGAATTTTTTTTCTATTTTTGCACTCAAAGCGTATGATCATATCGTCACATAAAAATAACTAGTGCTTCATGTTGAGGTGGGGTTATAACCGTATCAAACAATCCCCAAAATATATTATGCCAGGGTTCAGGATGCTTGCCTTCAAGTTGTGGAGAGGTAGTGTGCATTCCAAAACTTTTGAAAGTTCCCTTCTCCCCAACAAATCCTATTTTAAATAAATTTGAATTAACACATACTTTAAAAACAGTACAAAAAAGTTGTTTGGAAAATTTTGACATAATATGAAAATAAACTAGACAATATTTGGGAAACAACAGAAAAAGAATCAAGTCATTTGGATTTATATTTAACAAGTTATAGCCAGTCAAAGTTTTGGTCAAATTCTGTTTTTAAAATAAAACAGAAAAGAAAACGTTTCAAAAGGAATACGCTTTCGTAGCAGGGGAGACGTACTGGAGGGTTTGCGCTTCCACTTAAAACACGTGGAGGCGGGGCTGGGTCACTAACAGTGGGTCCAGGGGTCCCACTGGTCAGGTTTGACCAGTCCTCTCTCCCTCCTCTTCCTCTGCCTGAACGGAGGCGAGGCTCCGGTGATCAACGCCGGTGAACGGCGGCTCCCCACGGTCTCCAGAGGGTCGGGATGGATCTGCAAGATCGGGGCGGTCCTCCCGGTGGTCGTTGGGTCGGCGGGGGTGGAGGGAGTCGCCGACAGTGAGCTTCGCGGCGGAGGAGGCTTCGAGAGCAATGGGGGTTTGGGGCTACGGTGGTTCCCGATCGCATATGAGAGGCTGGGCAGCTCCGCTAGGTTGAGAGGAGTCGAGTGGTGTCGCTAGATGGGCGGGGGAGGGCCTGCTCGCGATGAATTGGACCGGATTATGGCGGCGGCCGAACCCGTCGGACGTGAGGAAGACGACCTCCTCCCGTCGTTCTCTGGCTATGGGGGGTACTTGGAGGATGGTATGAGGTTGCCTGAGGGCTTAGACGAGCTCGGGGGCCTCCTTTTATAGTGCAAAGAGGTCGGTTCCGACGGTGGCCGCGGATAAGATCGTTGGCGACCGCCGTTCTGTTGCTGCAGGCGACGTGGTGGCGACGAGCGCTAGCGGACGGCCTTGCGGATGAGGTTGGGCTGTTCCACGAGCGAGCTGGCGCGCTGGTGTGGCTTGGGCGGTGCTGCCACGGCCGGAGCCTGCTGCGGCTGTCAGCTAGCCGCCACGGCCGACCTGACGGCGGCGCTGTGGGGTGCCAGAGGTGGTCGGGGTGGCTCTGCGGTGTAGGAGGAGACGGGGCGCGCTGGCTGCGGTTGGCCAAGGGACAGAACGGGCATGGGGTGGGCGGCAGCGAGACGCGGCGGCTCGGTGCACGCGCGTGCAAAACGCGCGCTCTGGGCATGCCCAGAGCACGCACGCTAGCTGCTCGACGAAATGCCAATGCATGCCACAGAGCTTGGGTGAGGCTGGAAATTAGCAGACCTAGGCTAGGGTCTGCAAGGAGAATAGTGGACAAGCTTGTTGGGTCGGAGGATCAAGCTCACAATGCAAACCAAAATTCATGCCAAATCTGTTCATGCACTCAAGGTGTTTGCCAGAATGCCAATGGCATCTAGGCAACTCTTGGGTGGCCAAATTCTCCAGATCAGTGTATTCTTGGATGAGCAAGAGGGTGGTGAAGTTAGTTTGACAAAATCAGAAACTTGTTAGTGCAAGTTTGGCAAAACTTCAGTTTTGGACAGAAAGGAAAAGGCATGGTTGCATGCACTAAAAATCCTCCAATGGGTCCACTCTTCTGGACTTAAGGGTTTTGTAAGATGGGCTATAAGCAGGAGAAAGCACATGGTCACTAGAGCAAAAATAATTAGGGATGCAGTAGAAAACACCCAACTGGGCCAGAATGAAAAAGAGGTTGTTTTACTCAAATTTTTCAAAGAACACCCAGGGGTTTTTGCATAAAGTTGAATAATGTACTCCTATTAACATCCCATAATTTTGGTGGAGGCTAGAAAGAAATATTTAAATGGGTTGTAGTGCAAAATTTCCCACTGGACCAGATTTGAAAAGTTGGTGTAGAGCTCAAAATATCCAAAGAATGAAATATATTTTTGCATAAAAGTGATTTAAAAACATCACATGACATCTCCAAATTTTGGTGAAAATTTTAAATAAATTTATCAAGTGGTTGTAGTTCAAAAAGAGCTCCAAAACTAATGAAAAATCATTTTAGGGAATAAAGCTCAGAGAGGAATAATTATGCAAGTAAATCCCACTGATAATAGAAATGTTTTTCTTGAAAGGGCAAACTAGTCCAATAATATAATTGGAAAGTTTTTCACTTGAGGTAAAAACTCCATAATACAAAGGTAAAGAAAGGCCCTGAAACAAAGGAAAACCCAGAAAATAAAAGTTTAAATTTCCTGGCAAAATTTTAATTAATAAAACAAGGTTAAAATTTTGGGGTGTCACATGACCTGAGATTAAGCCATAGTGACCCGAGATTAAGAAAAAAACGAAAAAAAATGAAAAAAATTTCTGAAATTGTTTTTGAAATTTTTTTGTTAGTAATGGCGCACCTATAGTGCGCCATTAGTATTTGTTACTAGTGGCGTGATAATAGTGGCGCACCTGTAGTGCGCCATTAATGGCCAAAACAGGTGCGCCACTAATTAGCCTTTTCCTAGTAGTGTTGGCAACTGCCAAGCTTGGGGGAGTGCCCCGGTATCGTATCACCATCACTTTTATCTTTACCGTTTTTCCTCGTTCAACCCTTTTGGTTATATCTTGATCTACTAGAATAAAGTTTTAGTATGATCTAGTTTTGAGTTTTGCTTTATGATCCTTCTATGTAATCGAGTCCGTGAGCTATATATAATAAAGATTAGTGTTGAGTCAAGAGCTTGATTATCTTTCTATGATCTTGAGGGAATAAAATAAAAGAGAAAGAATAAAAAGAAATAAAGGGATCATGTGGATCTTATGGAGAGTAATGACTTCACATATAAAAAGTATGATGAATAAAAGTTGTTGAGAGTTGTCAAACATAGTTTTAGTCATCGTTGCATTTAATAGGAAGTAATAAAGAAAGAGAAGTTTTCACATATAAATATACTATCTTGGACATCTTTTATGATTGTGAGAACTCATTAAAATATGACATGCTAAATAGTTGACGTTGGACAAGGAAGACAACGTAATGGGTAATGTTTTCTTACATATGAGATAAATTATATTGTCTTGGATCATCCAACATGTTGAGCTTGCATTTCCCTCTCACGCTAGCCAAATTCCTTGCACCAAGTAGAGATACTACTTGTGCTTCCAAATATCCCTAAACCTAGTTTTTCCATGAGAGTCCACCATATCTACCTATGGATTGAGTAAGATCCTTCAAGTAAGTTATCATCGTTGGAAGCAATAAAAATGCTCTCTAAATATGTATGACTTATTAGTGTGGATAAAATAAGCTTTATACGATCTTGTGATGTGGAAGAAATAAAAGCGACTGACTGCATAATAAATGTCCATATCACAAGTGGAAATATAAAGTGACGTTCTTTCGCATTAATATTTTGTGCATCCAACCATAAAAGCACATGACAACCTCTGCTTGCCTCTGCGAGGGGCCTATCTTTTATTTTTGTCCTATACTTCATGCAAAGAGTCACGGTGATCTTCACCTTCCTTTTTACATTTTATCCTTTGGCAAGCACAATGTGTTGGAAAGATCCAGATATATATAGCTAATTGAATGTGAGTTTTCATGAACAATTATTGTTGACATTACCCTTGAGGTAAAAGGTTGGGAGGCAAAACTATAAGCCCCTATCTTTCTCTGTGTCCGATTAAAACTTGATACCCATAAATATTGCGTGAGTGTTAGCAATTGTGAAAGACAAAATGATGGTTGAGTATGTGGACTTGCTGAAAAGCTCTTATATTGAATCTTTCCGATGTTATGATAAATTGCAATTGCTTCAATGACTGAGATTATAGTTTGTTAGTTTTCAATGAAGTTTATGATTCATACTTGAAACTGTGAATGAATTGTTACTGTAGCTTAAGAGATCATATGAAAATATATTATATATACATGTTGCTGTTCTAAGAATGATCATGATGCCCTCATGTCCGTATTTTATTTTATCGACACCTCTATCTCTAAACACGTGGACATATTTTTCGATTTCGGCTTTCGCTTGAGGACAAGCGAGGTCTAAGCTTGGCGGAGTTGATACGTCCATTTTGCATCATGCTTTTATATCGATATTTATTGCATTATGGGCTGTTATTACACATTATGTCACAATACTTATGCCTAGTCTCTCTTATTTTACAAGGTTTACATGAAGAGGGGGAATACCGGCAGCTGGAATGATGGGCTGGAAAAGGAGCAAATATTAGAGACCTATTCTGCACTCCAAAAGTCCTAAAACTTCATGAGAGCACTCTTCAGAATATATAAAAAATATTGGGCGAAAGAAGTATCACAGGGGGGCCACCTGTTGGGGATCGTAGCAAACATTTAAAAAATTTCTACGCATCACCAAGATCAATCTATGGAGTCATCTAGCAACGAGGGAGAGAGAAGTGCATCTACATACCCTTGTAGATCGCGAGCGGAAGCGTTCGAGAGAACGGGGTTGATGGAGTCGTACTCGTCGTGATCCAAATCACCGATGATCTTAATGCCGAACGGACGGCACCTCCGCGTTCAACACATGTACGGAGCGGAGACGTCTCCTCGTTCTTGATCCAGCAAGGGGGGAGGAGAAGTTGATGCAGATCCAGCAGCATGACGACGTGGTGGTGGAAGCAGCGGGTTCCAGCAGGGCTTTGCTGATGAAGCTATGTACCTAGGGTAGGGTCATGGACCTGTCCTATCTGCCCTACCCAAGGACATCTCTAGAAGAAATCACCTTTCAATCGACTTGCAGGTGTTCGATTCGATAGACTCGAAGATACTCGACCAAGAAGCAATCACTCGACCAAGATCCAACCACTCGACGACCAGGAGACCTAAAGTCACTCCGCACGCTAACGGTCGGTCAGTAAATAGCTTTTATGGTCATCATAGCACTTTATTAGAGGCGTTACCAGTAACGCCCGACCTTAATGTACTTAAAACCCTGCATAACTGAGGGCCGGAGGGGTCTGGCGAACTCTATATAAGCCACCCCCTCCTCAGTGTAAAGGGTTCGCACCCCTGTGATTCATACACACATAATCCAGTCGACCGCCTCCGGGCTCCGAGACGTAGGGCTATTACTTCCTCCGAGAAGGGCCTGAACTCGTAAACCTCGTGTGCTTACAACTACTCCATAGCTAAGATCTTGCCTCTCCATACCTACCCCCTACATTACTGTCAGACTTAGAACCACGACAGTTGGCGCCCACCGTGGGGCAGGTGTCTTAGCGATTTGTTGAAGGAGTTGCGATCTTTTACGATCCAAATCATCATGGTTTCTGGCGGAGTTTTGGTGGAGGGCCGCGAGATCCGTCTCGGCGCGCTCACGTTCATCGCCGACGACTCCGCTTGGATTCAGGAGTCTCCGGTCGACGTCGACGCACTCCCTGTCCGCGGGGCAACGCACTTTCGCGCGTGCGTCCGTGGTGTCCTCTTGCGGCAACCGTCGACCCATTATCCGTCGGCCCCTGTTTGTCCTCCCTCCCTGTTTCCCGCCGGCGCAAGCGCTCCGGTCGGTCGAGACTTCAGCGGTGGGTGAGACACGCGGTGACACGCCAGTCGGCCACCCCTCAAGTCGCGGCGATCGAGCCCGATGAATCCCTCTACGGCCTGTTCGACTGGCACCGCAGAGACCGCATCCGAGTGCGACAGCAGTGATCCGGCGGCGGAGGTTCTGATGGTCGATGGACCGCGCAGTCCTCCCGGTTTTCCCCGCACCGATGGAGGCGCAGGTGGAGGCGACCCATCGCATCCCCATGAGGAATATCTCCCCGAGCCTCTCACGTCGCTGCAGAGAGAAGAACTTCGTCGCCGGAACATGGATGCACTGCACACTCCTATCGTTGGAGAAACCCCTGAGGCTCGTGCATTGGAGGACGCACGCCTGGCAAATTTGGCTGAGCGCACTCGACTAGAGAACCTCCAGCGAGCACTCGACGAGCATGCGCGACAAAGGGTTCCAGAATCCAGTCGACGTCAGCTCTTTCCGCCCCCGTAGGTATATAGAACTCCGATTCAGAATTTAGCAGCTACAGCCCGTATAGCAGAGTCAATTTCAGCCTTCCCAGTCAGAGGCTGGCAGAGGCTTGCTGCAGATCAGAGCATTACTCCGGGCAGCAGGAGACCAGAATTTCGCTGTTTCTCAGTCGTGGAACAGGATTCATAGCAGATCCATTGCTGCAGACACAGTCCAGTCGGCTCATAGCCCAAGATCGCCCCCGAGGCGTGAGGGACGTGGGGACCGGCATGATCAGTATGGGAACCGTGAGCAATATGATCACCGATTCGATCGTGACGATCGACGTCGAGTGCCCACCCCTCCCCCGAGGAGTGGATCGTATGTGCCTCGACAGTAGGATGACAGGCGCCCTCATAGTGTTGGGCGAAGGATTCTAGTCGACCCCAGGGAACCAGGCTTTGATGCGAGATCCATTCTCGTTCAAGGTTTGGTCGACAGGAACAGAGCTCACCGAGAAGGTCACGACAGAGATGCACCTACCAGCAGTAGAGTACATGTTTCGGGGCCAGAGTGCTTTAGTAGAGCCATCAGGGCCGCTGTGATTCCTCCCAACTTCAGGTTGGCGACTGGAGTCAGTAAGTTCACTGGTGAGTCCAAGCCCGATACTTGGCTTGAAGACTACCGAGTGGCTGTCCAGATTGGCGGTGGCAATGATGAAGTGGCCATGAAGCACCTGCCTCTCATGTTGGAGGGCTCGGCCAGAGCGTGGCTGAATCAGTTAGCACCCAACCGCATTTACACTTGGGAAGATCTCGCCCGAGTGTTTGTCACCACATTTGAAGGAACATGCAAGCGACCGGCAGGGCTGACGGAACTGCGGTCTTGCGTGCAGAAGCCGAATGAAACTTTGAGGGATTACATCCAGAGATGGATCACATTACATCACACGGTAGAGAATGTGCCTGATCACCAAGCGGTCTGTGCCTCCAAAGAAGGCGTTAAGTACAGAGAACTGAATCTGAAATTCGGTCGAGCCGGAGACATGTCTCTGAATTGGATGATGGAGATTGCCACCAAGTACGCTAATGGCGAAGATGAGGATCGACTCCGGAGTGGCAAGCACAAGTCAGTCGCCCAAGAAACCGGAGGAGGAAATTCCAATCGGAAACAGAAGTGGAAAGCCGAGCCAGCTGCTCCTTGGGAAGCCTTGGCTGTAACTCAAGGAAAGTTTAAGGGGAAATCCAAAGGGCCTTGGAACCCCAAGAAAGTTAAAGACCAAGACGGAAATGATGTGTTGGATTTGCCATGTCACATCCACACCAAGAAAGATGAAGAGGGTAAGCTCATTTACCTGAAACATACCACTCGACAGTGTCGGCTCTTGATCCAGCAGTTCCAGGGAAAACAACCCAAATATAGGGAAAATGAGTCAGACAAAGTTGAGGACAAGGAAGACAGTGATGATAGATACCCCCAGGTTAATTCCACCTTGATGATTTTTGCTGATGTTGAAAGAAAAAGTCGGCTGAAAGTTATCAACCGTGAGGTGAATATGGTTGCTCCGGCGACACCCAGTTATCTGAAGTGGTCTCAGACCGCCATCACATTCGACCAGTCCGATCACCCAACGCACATTGCCACCCCTGGGAGGCAAGCTTTGGTGATCGACCCAGTTGTTGAAGGGACTCGACTGACCAAAGTCTTGATGGATGGTGGCAGTGGTTTGAACATACTGTATGCTGAGACATTGAAAGGGATGGGTATTCCGATGTCCAGACTCAGTACCAGCAACATGAGTTTCCATGGAGTCATTCCCGGGAAGAAGGCTGAGTCACTCGGCCAAATTTCTCTTGATGTGGTTTTCGGTGATTCCAAGAATTACCGCAAAGAAAAGTTGACGTTCGAAGTTGTGGATTTCCAGAGTGCTTATCACGCTATTTTGGGCAGGCCATCTTATGCACGCTTCATGGCTCGACCATGTTATGTGTATCTCAAATTGAAGATGCCTGGTCCCAAAGGTGTGATCACTGTTACGGGCAATCGGAAGAAAGCAGAAGCATGTTTTCAGAAAGGCTCAAGGATCGCTGATGCTCAGATGGCAGTAGTGGAGCTGCAGCAGTACTAGAAGACTGCAGACCCGAGTGATTTGTTGCGAGCCAAGAAGCCCGCTACAGAATCAGCTTTTCAGTCGTCTGGTGAAACGAAGCCGGTTCACATTCACCCGACCGATCCCAGTGCTGCTCCGACTCATATCTCAACAACACTCGACTCCAAATAGGAAGAAGCGATCATCCAGTTCCTCAGTGAGAACTGGGACATCTTCGCATGGAAGCCTTCTGACATGCCGGGTGTTCCCAGGGGGCTGGCTGAGCACCGCCTACGAGTCGACCCAAAAGTGAAACCTGTCAAAGAACATCTCCGACGGTCCGCCGTCCAGAAGAGAAAGGCTATTGGTGAGGAGGTGGCTCGGCTCTTAGCAGCGGAGTTCATCCGAGAGATTTACCAGTCCGAGTGGCTCGCCAAAGTTGTCATGGTCCCCAAGAAGGACAAGTCACTTCGCATGTGCATTGACTTTAAACATATCAATCGGGCCTGCCCGAAAGATCATTTTCCTCTCCCCCGCATCGACCAGATAGTCGACTCGACTGCGGGATGTGAGCGACTGTCTTTTTTAGATGCCTATTCCGGGTACCATCAGATCTGTCTGTATGGACCTGACGAGATCAAAACAGCTTTCATCACTCCATTCGGGTGCTTCTGTTATGTTACCATGCCATTCGGCCACAAGAATGTCGGAGCCACATTCATGAGGATGATTCAGAAGTGTTTGCTCACTCAAATCAGTCGGAATGTGGAAGCATACATGGATGATATCGTGGTCAAGTCACGGAAGGGTTCCGACCTGCTGACTGACCTTGCTGAAACCTTTGCCAACCTCAGGAGGTATGATATCAAGATTAATCCATCAAAGTGCACATTCGGAGTTCCTGGCGGAAAGTTACTCGGTTTTCTCATTTCCGAATGGGGAATCGACGCCAATCTAGAAAAAGTCGGTACTATACTCTGGATGAAACATCCTGTGCGAGTTCACGACGTCCAGAAGCTTACTGGTTGCTTGGCCGCTTTAAGTCGATTCATCTCTCGTCTCGGTGAAAAGGCATTGCCTCTTTACCGATTGATGAAGAAGTCAGACAAGTTCGAGTGGACTCCTGAAGCTGATGCAGCGTTTGCAGAGCTCAAAGCTCTGCTCTCCACCCAGCTGGTGCTTGCTGCCCCAATCAGCAAAGAGCCTTTGCTGCTTTACATCGCGGCCACGGGACAAGTCGTCAGTACGGTACTTACAGTCGAGCGGGAAGAAGAAGGAAAAGCCTTCAAAGTTCAGCGCCCAGTATATTATGTTTCTGAAGTTTTGACCTCGTCGAAGCAAAGATATCGTCATTATCAGAAGCTTGTATATGGGATTTATATGACCATAGTGAAGGTTGCTCACTACTTCTCTGATCATTCCATTACAGTCGTCAGCGACGCTCCATTGTCAGAGATCCTACACAACAGAGATGCAACTGGTCGAGTGGCAAAATGGGCGATTGAACTCCTTCCTCTAGATATCAAGTTTGAGGCAAAGAAAGCTATCAAGTCCCAAGCAATAGCAGATTTTGTCACTGAGTGGATTGAACAACAACTGTCGACTCAGGTTCACTCGGAGCATTGGACCATGTTCTTCGATGGTTCCAAAATGCTGAATGGTTCTGGTGCCGGGGTAGTATTGGTCTCCCCCCGAGGAGATAAGCTCAGATATGTTCTTCAAATCCACTTTGATTCCTCCAATAACGAAGCAGAATATGAAGCACTTTTATATGGGTTGCGCATGGCCATTTCACTCGGCGTCCGTCGCCTCATGGTCTATGGCGACTCAGATTTGGTGGTTAATCAAGTGATGAAGGAGTGGGACGTCAGAAGTCCAGCCATGACTGGTTATTGCATGTAGTGAGAAAGCTGGAGAAGAAATTTGAGGGGTTAGAACTTCATCACATACCCGATTGAAAAATCAAGCAGCTGATGATTTGGCGAAAATAGGTTCCCAAAGAGAAGCCATTCCCAGCAATGTGTTTTTGGAACACATCCACACACCATCAGTTCAGGAGGATCCCTTCACTGAAGAAGCCCCGCAGCCAAAAAGTGCCACGGATCCGATTGAAGTTGAAGTTCCAGCTATGGTTAACCCGATCATGGAAGTTTTGATCGTCACTCCCGACTGGACGGTACCGTACATCGCGTACATCCTAAGGAAAGAACTCCCAGAGGACGAAGAAGAGGCTCGACAGATCGTCCGTCGATCCAAGGCCTTTACACTCATAAAGGGACAG